>NC_086338.1:42202878-42508311 GCF_032445375.1 Bacillus rossius redtenbacheri
TGATAATGTCGCGGGGATGGAGGGCGGGATGGTGTACCAGAGAAGGGGAGGCACCGAACCAAATTACCCGAGGGGGGGGGGGCTGAATCGATAGACGAAATGACGTTTGCCATGGCAGGGTATAGAGCGGGAGAGAGGGGGGAGGGGTAGAGGGAGGCAGCCATAAAACATTGCCGGTTGATTTATAAGTCCAGATTCCGGAAGAGGAAACTGGAGGGGGGGGAAGTAAGAGGGGGAGGAAGGGGTTTGTTCGGGCTGTGATTGCGTTCTCAACCCCTCCTTCTTTACCCCCCCCCCCCCCCCTTTTCCACTTTCTCTCCCAACGATGTCCCACGTGAACCGGCTTCTGGCGAACACTTTTTGGTCTGCAGACACTCCTTTTACTGTCGACATATTTCCGTTCAAGTGGAGTGCTGGACAAGCATAGATAAGAAGGTTGCTTTCCGGGAAACTTATTTTAAAGAGAAAAGGGGAAATAAAAAAAAATTCCAAGGAAATACACACGATGTAAACATTTTTATGAAAAATGTAGGTAATTGTCTAACCGGAGAACCGCATGAGGAAAAAAACCGAAGAATGTGAAATATCAGAGACGCTTCACACGAGACACTTAGGTAGTCATCTTGAACTTCACTTACAAAGATAAAATATAAAGCTATGTAAAATGATTTTACCATCAGTGTGGATTTCGCCTTTTTTTTCTACACAGGTCCGTAACGTTTATATTCAAAGTCCTAAACACTCAATATTGAACTTATAAATTGCTTGCTTTGTAATTGAGTGAAATGAAATCTACAATTTATTGATAAATTTACTTTTATTTGCACTCATTAATTCAAATATGTTTATTACTTTAACGAAGAGATTATTTCAACTATAAATTTTTTACATGTTTGCTATTTAACTTCGTCCAATCTGTGTTATTCTGTTAAGGATAGGACGATGATAGGAAAAGTAGGAAACGAATGGGAGTGTTTCAAGGATGATGTGAAGGAAAATGGCTTACCCAACACCAAGATGCAGTCAAAAAAAATTGGTTGTCTGTAAAGTCGGTTTACGGACGATAGTTTAACGTGACAACGTCATAACAAAACATTGATGAAATGATTGATCCAGAAGAAAAGGAAATATCATATTCGGCCTGAGACTGAGCCGTAATAGGTTTTTGCAGCCAAACCATTTAGGCATTAAAAATATTATATTCTTTGAGGAAGAATTTTTTTTAAAAATTTTTCTATCTTTTGTATGATAAAATCTACCTCTGCATACTTTTATGAATAAAATTGAATCATTTTTATTGAATTATCACTATTTTGTATGGATACAAAGGAGTGAAATGAAATGTACAATTTAATTAATAAATTTACATTTATTTGTATTAATTATTCAAATTTATTTATTACTTTTTACATGCTTTATATTAGCTTCACCTGTATGTTTGTCTGTCCGTCTGTAACTCTGTCTGTCCGTCTGTAACTCTTTCGACTAAGAGTGAGTGGCTCATCACTGTTAAATGTCCCATCAATTTCATTACGTTCGTTAGCCGAGCGGTCTAAGGCGCGCGACTTCTGTGACGTTAGATTTCGGATTCAGCGATCGTGGGTTCTACTCCCGGCCACGCCGAAAATTTTTTTTTTTTTTTCGGTAAATTCTAAGATTATATCCATACATCTAACTGTAACTGATTCGGAGAGACTTTACCATTTCTTTGTGACGTTGCAACTCCAAATAGTTATCTCAGATGGTAATAGGTAGTGTCGGTAACTCATTTCCCTATGATAATTATACATAAATATAGTTTAAAAAACTAAAAAAACATGTTTTTAAAGAATATCAAACTAAAAAGTTAAAAATAAATATAGTTTAAAAAACTAAAAAAACATGCTTTTAAAGAATATCAAACTAAAAAGTTAAAAATAAATATAGTTTAAAAAACTAAAGAAACATGCTTTTAAAGATTATCAAACTAAAAAGTAAAAAATAATTTTAAAATTAAATTTATGACAATAGTATATAAGCAATACTAGTATAAATGAGAAAAAAGCTTGAGGCGCTTTGTGCCATATTTTTTGAATATTAAGCGCCCCATGCTTTTTTCTCATTTATACTAGTATTGCTTATATACTATTGTCATAAATTTAATTTTAAAATTATTTTTAACTTTTTAGTTTGATAATCTTTAAAAGCATGTTTCTTTAGTTTTTTAAACTATATTTATTTTTAACTTTTTAGTTTGATATTCTTTAAAAGCATGTTTTTTAGTTTTTTAAACTATATTTATGAAATGTTACGTGCGCCGTATTTATTTTTACAAGTACAAAAATAATTCGCACCTACCGGGATTCGAACCGACACACCATATAATTAGAAGATAGCGCCGCTGATCGCTCACCACGAGGCCATATTCGATAATTGATAGTTTCAGATATTGTATATACATTTATAAAAATTTTGTTCACGGTAGGGGAATAATATTATTTCGTTTTTATAACTCGATTTTATAACAAATACGCATCCCAAATACACCAAACTTATTTATAATGTGTTACAATATTTTTTAAAACATTGTGCAAAAGATCCCTGTTGTAATTTGAATTATTATGTGTAACTGTAAAACACCATTGTTGGTTCAAAACGTTTTGAATATTCAACATTACTTTTAAATAACAGTACCGATTGTGCTGAAAATCGGTGGACGATCGTTAAATTACATAATATTAATAATTCAAACGACGAAAATATGATTGAAAAGTCTAATCGATGGTCGTTCCAATTGAGTGGAAGAGAGATGCCACGCATGCGTAGGCCCTACAATGAGCATGAAGAGAGATGCCACGCATGCGTACAATGAGCAAATAGGACACATCCGTAGTGGGACATCCGTAGTGGGACACTTTTTCGTGCGTGCAGCCGGCGTTCATCGATTTATTAGACGTTGTCACGTCAATAATATATTTGCGCCACGGACTCTGCAGCAATTCTAGGAGGAACAGGTTAGCAAAGAGCAATGAAAATGTTACATTTAAATGCATGAAAACAGAATTACGCCACGGACTCATTTGCAATGCTAGGAGGTTCAGGTTAGCAAAGAGCAAAAAAACGGGACAGCGAAACTGGACAATGTGCGTAACGGGACACTTTTTCGTGCGTGCAGCCGGCGTTCATCGATTTATTAGACGTTGTGACGTCAACAATATCGAAAGTACATATGGATGGAATCAAATTCGAAAGTAAAATATGGTCCAGCGTTTACGAATTTATCTCTGTAAAAAAAAAAAATTCGATGTTACAGGAATAGTTCTGAAAACTTACTTGCAACAGAGTACGTGGGAATGGAAGAAATAATGCAAAAGTTTTTTTTTTTTTCTGTTTATCATCTTAGCTCTCAGTATATGGCATTTGGTAGGAGTAGGTATAGTGAATGGAACGGAAGCCACATGAACAAAAATATGTAACAACCACGATGCTACCATCTGTGGCGGATAGCGCGAACTAAAGTTTACAAAGAGAAACCTTATATCATAAACTGTTTGATGAATTTTTACAAGATTGCAGTAATTAACTAAAATTACTGGTGAAAATCAGGTCCAAAGCCAGAGTTTAGATTTTTTTTTCGCTTTTATCGGAGCCGTTTCATTATAAAAATGTTAAAATTTCGGGCTGCTAATAAAATTATCCAATAGTTGACGTAGCTGCTCCAGCAACGAATTCTAGCGGTGGACGTGGAAGCTACTTGTGATTCGCGTTCAAGAACTGTAGTTGAAAACACTATTTGCGTAGGTACGTTTATCACGCTCGGCATTACTTTAAAGATTTCTTAGTTAAATTTTTCGTGCCTACATTTCGAATTGTAAGTGAATTCGCACATCTGTGGCGACTACTGAAAGACTCGCTAACATTTTTCTTTTCCTTTTTTTAAAAGTACATTTTTAGAATCACCCGTGTAAAGAGGGCTCACAATCGCATTAATTTTTGCAAGTGGCTGTAATTTAACCCGATGAATAATAATAATCCGCCGGTTGAGGGGGGGGGGGGGGGCCTTTTTTTTTTCCTTCTTCCCTCTTCTCGGATTACGAACAGAACTTAAGTTAATTTTTTTTTTTCCACCCTTCTCTCTCCCTTGAGGGTTTTCCGGGCGCTACCGTCTTCCGGAGGACGCACTACTTCGCCTGCCCTGCTCTCTGTGGGAGGAAATATGAATCACCCCGACTCGAAGAGGAGCGAGGGAGCCACCGAGACGGAGAGTGTTTTTTTATTTTATTTTTTTTCCTCTACGCCTTCCGGCGGCTTGCGTTTTCCGCCCCGAGGGAACGGCGTCTCGTTCCTGGCCGAAAAACACTCTGCCCCCCGCGCGTGGGGAGAATTCCTTTCCCCTTCTACCCTCCACCCACCCTCCCTCCCTCTAAACCCGGAGTTCCTGGAGGAGAGAGGCTGTCGTCGAGAGCTATCTCCACACAAGGAAAAAAAACAAATTCTTGTACTTTTACAAAAGATTCCATCGGAAGTCAGTTGCCAAGAAATAGTTTAAAATACTACAAGGAAAATATTGTAAATTTATTCAACACATTTCTATCGTTATTTTTTTTTCATACACGAAATACTTTTTTTTTCTAAACAATTCCCAATAGATCTTGTCCCGCTTACAAATTTTTGATTGATGTTTTATAGAAGCATAGATTTTGGAATCCATGGAAAAGAATATCCAATAATTAAAAAAAAAAAGAAATTTGTTTTGTTTTATTTAGCTGAATAATGTTCCCAGTTAATATTGGAAAGCTAGCCAGGGAACGGTTTGCTAGTACCTACTGGTTGGAAGTGCGCGCACAACCTAGTTCATGAACGAGAGAGAGAGGTCTCACCTGCCTAGTAAAATTTTACGGAACACGGGGAAATACTTACTTTGGCAAAACATTTTTTTTCGGAAGTTTTTTGAAGTTTTAATTGTTTGGCTGGCTAATACACTTTTGTAGAGGCCACCGATTGAGAACGTTCATACTGACCTAGTGATCCAGTACGTCACAATTGAAAGTGAAGCAAGCGGAGGTCTCGAGTGCATGACCTCTTCATTTGGGTACTTTCGGTACATGTTCTCTGTTGTTCTAGGTGTCATTCAGGTAAATACAGAAGGAAAAAAAGTATGAAAACAAAGTATTTCTTCCTTCTTTAAAACAAATATCATATGCACAATTCTGTTAAATCTCATAATAGAGTGACAACATAAAATTTCATAGTTTAAATGTTGGCTCTACTGTTAGAATTTTAAAATTTTAAAAATGCATCGTTGGTCAGTTGAATGGGGGGAAATATAGAGAGAAAATCTAAACATCGAATGCTACTATTCCAGCCACAAGTTGAAAATTTAATTTTGAGGTTAAAATTTGGAGTAATATTATTGTAAATATTAACTGTATTATAAATATGGCGACGGAAATTTTGTGTTGTGCTATGATAGTGTAGCCGAGGTTCTTTTCAATGAGAGATTTCCCTGATCCTGATGTCTTCGCCGTACTGTTTACTTGACACTAGCTGCACCTCTTGATCCTGTTGGTTCACAAGTGATCCTTGGGAACATAGCGCAGCCGAGGCTGTTTTCAAAAAGGCAGGGATTTTTAACGTCAAGGACGTTACGGTCAGGACAAAGACGTATTTTCCAACCTGATTGGTTTTCCATTCCACGTGAATATTGTTCAAAATTTGTCGACTGTTTATTTATTTATTTTTCCTAAATCCGGATGTACTTGCGTACCCGAGCGGATCGTCTAGGGTACCAGGGTGCAGACGTATTACTTTGGGCACGTGTGGCAACACTGTGTTCGTGCGCTCGAACCCCGACACGGCCTTGAATGAACACACCAGCATTGGAGTGGGGCACGGAGCATTTTGAAGGAGGGGGGAGGGAGGAGTGTGCGTCCGAGCGCCGCAGGGAGACGTCTGCCGCGGGATGATAAGCGCCCCCCCCCCCCCCCCTCAAACAACCAAACTCATTTTCATGAGCGACGAGGGGAGCTATGCGCCCCGCATGAGGCCGCTGGTAATGAGCAGTGGAACGAGTTCATCCTGCTCCTCGGGACTAAGAGGACAGGACCGTTGAAGGGTCTCACGTGATAGCGCAGTCAGGGCGCTGCGTCTACACGATTAAAGGCAAGCGGAAGGAAACATTTTTTTTTTGGCTACCACAAAATTAATTTTTGTCGTCTCATGCCTTGGCGAATATTTTGTATATACTACAGTTTAATCCTGTACACAGGGAAAAAAAATAATTTCTGTACTTTCAAAAAAGATTCCGTTTTGAAAACAATTGCAAAGACGGTTATTTTTTTTATTTTTTTTCATAAATGAAATACGTTTTCTGAGATAACACTGAGTATTTCTTACGAAAATTGGCGCATTATGTTATTCTGCTTATTAATTTGGAAAGCTATCCAAGGAACGGTTTAAAAATAACTTTAACTATTGGATGTTTTGGGACAACACAAAGCATAAATGGCCCGGTTAAGAATCCGAACCCAGCAGTATTACCGTGAACACTGTTTTGTAGTGATACCTACATAGATACCGGAAAAATTCGAGGATTTATTTCACTATATAAGCTAAAATTCTCAGATCTATACCTTAACGCTTTTTTTTATTTTGCTATTGGCTCTCCGTTCATCTGAACGACTCTGAGCCAATGAGAAATCCTCAACCAAAGAAGTATCGAATCACAGGCAAACCAGCTGAGACGACTCACATATCTGGCGTAATTGGCCCGAGTCAAACAGATGACTGTGTAGTCTACCCTGAAGGTCATCAAAAGCGCGAATTTTTCCAGTCCCTAGTGAAACAGTTTTTTTGTTATGTCAACGTACAAATCTAAAAATATCTATAAGTTTACATGAATATTTCTGTTTTATTTACAAAAAAAAAATATTGGAATGTTGTGTCCGTGACTTGGCTTACTAGTGACAGTGAAATTTTGCTGTCACTGGAAATTTTGCGGATTCCGTGACCTCCAGGATAGACTCCATGATCTTCTGCATGCTTGGGCGAACTTTTCCCGTTCATTGGCCGCTGACTCGTGGGGCGTCTTGTGATTCGATACTTCTTTGATACAGGGTCTCTAATTGCCAAGAGTCCTCCTGATGAACAGTTAAACAATAGCAGAAGCAGAACAAATATATAATTATTATAATTTTAGCTTACTGCGAAATGAATTCGGGAATTTTTTCGGACTCTACCCATAATTTTTTTTTGAACACAATAATTTCTTTGCTGCCACAAAATATTTGTAAATTATATACTGAAAAAGATTTAGTTATATTGCTGAGGAACCAGACGGTTTTATTACCCCTACAGTACCTCAGCTGTATCTCTACACTTCATACGACATTTTTTTTACGTACATTGCATATCAACTATCAAGTTAAAATAAACATAATTAGATTATTACCAAAATAATTTTCCTTGCCTTTGAACATATTATTTAAAAAATTCCGTTTTTTTTTTAACTTGCAAAGAGTTATATTTAAGTTATAACACATGTAAAATACACTTTTTTCTTCTTCATCCCTGATCGTCAAGTAAAAAACACCTCATGCCGTACAATGTAATTAGTATTACTTAAGCACTCTCTCGTATGAGAAAAACGTATAATTCAAAAGAATGTTTCTTTGCAATGATGTAAAATATTTTTTAAAAAACTTACAAAAGTAAATATTACAAAAAAACTTACAACAATGTTTTGTTAATAAACGGCGTTACTTCATCATTAGACTCGCCAAAGGAAACGCTCTCTGCTTTATTCTCGCCAACTCAAAGACACGGCAGATAGCCCCACCTTCATTAGTGTTCCAATTTTCCTTTCTTTTCTCATGTTAAGTAAAAAAATTTCTAATTACGCGCACACTGATTCTATGTGATCTTGTAACACGTCATAAGCATATTTAGTATTATTATATTTGGCTGATTTTGATGACAATGTGGGACATAAAAATGCTGCTCCAAGTCAATTATTAATATTTTTGTGTTTTTTAGCATAAGCGATTTCTTTAAAATGTCTAGACTAAATTGATAAAGTACAAGTGCATAGTATATTTTAAATCAGATAACTACGTAGCACATAATTGACAGGCAGTAAAAACACGATTAATATGTAGGTCCATGGGAAATATGGTGCGTATACGAGGTGTTTAACTGTAGAAGCACCACAGGCACAATTGGCACGCTCACGTATCATAGAATGTTTACACACTTTAAACCATGAAACTGTACAACTAGCTGCACATCTGGGAATCAGCTACATCTGACTAATACGATACCATTTTAAAACAGCTCTACCGTTCAATAAGTTTGAAGCGGTTTTGTCAGTTCAACAATACAATCCCACTGGTCCACGATAGTATTTGCACTGTTTTATTCTTACTGTGTTTCTAAATTATGTGAATTCGCAATAAATGACGGATTTGTTTGCCTCAGGACAATATATTTTTTTATTATTTGGCGAATCGATTAAATTTATTTTAATCTAAAACAAAGAAACATTTTTTATGTTAAATTTGAAATTTTCCTGGCCCAACAATTTTTTTTGTTCATTTCTTATTGTATTTTAATTTAATCAGCTATGCTGCTAATACTATTTAGTTCAGCCAATAAAATATTCAGTCACGGCGCTTTGGTATTTCGTTTCGTTGCAAGCGAACGAATGCACACTTCGTTGGCGCAAAGGCACACTTTACTTAGTGCGACCGGCTAGAGTCAAGTACGATGGATGCGATTTCTGCACAACTCTGCACCAATAAAAACTGGCGAGTGTTAACGGATAGAGAAAAAGTCATACTTTATAACTTGTGACCGGCGCGGTGGTCGAGCGAATGATGTCTGCCGATTAGGCGGGTCTCGGGCTCTTGGAACACGAGCAGAAAGCAAGGTATTTGCTCCAGAAGTCCATCATGCAGCGCGTCTCAAAGGATGGACGGTACTAGCCTGGAAAGCTAGGAGAGGTTCGAATAGAACCTGCACCGGACCACGGGTTCACTGGGTGATTGAGGGGTCCTACTGAGATAGTGGTAGAACAGGTAGGCGCCAGCAATGCTGATAACGTCTCTCAGAGCTTAGGACGCAGCCAATTTTCTGGTTAGCTGAACGAGGCGGGGGGTGAAGGTGGAGTCTATGCTGGGATGGGTAGCCTCAGCCTCTGGACATATCTGGATCTCTAACACCTCTCCCGTTTCGCGTATACGGCGTATCCTTATCCACGAAAAAAACCGTAAAGCTATGAAGATCCTTGGATAAATTTAACCACTGCAGGGTTACCACACAACTCTGTGAATTTTTCCATGAACTCACATGACCAAAATTATAAAATTCCCTGAAGAAATTTGGGAAAAAAAAAAAAAAAAACATTTAATTTTTTTTTTAAGTTTTTTATGGAAATAAAGACGATCCAGCCTTCATCATTCCTCTAGCTGTACTAGTTCAAAGAAAACATTTCATACTTCATTTTTACAGAATGCTCAAATTCTGGGTGATGGCATAGTGGAACATGGCATTTCCCCCTCGGATTACTATAACTGAAGAATTTCCATGACTTTTCCAGGTTTTAAAGTACATTCCCTGACTTTACCTGGCCAATTTCATCCACCCTTCCTGACTTTTCCATGACTTCACCCCTTTTCTTCAGAATGTGGATACCCTGACCAGTTTTATTTGTAAATCCAAGAAGAAAATATTTTGACAGTATGTCCACGGCGCTATTTTCTGACGTGAGCTCGCACAGCGTCGTCCTGATAAACCACCCCTCCCCCCCCCCCTGTACCCCGTTAGAGCTGTGCGGGACTCGAGGAATTGATCCGCGGGTGGTGTGACGTTTGACCTTTCCGCCGGGAGACCGCTGGCACGCTCTCCTCCCTCCCTTCTCTTTTTTCTCCCCCTCTCCGCAGCATCATGGACCCGCATGCCGGGACTACAACTAACGATTTAGGGGGGGAAAAAACTCGTGAACGAGTCTTTTCAGTATACTCGCCAGTGACGTGCAGCATCTAGCCGCGGTAACGAGCATATTCCCGTGTTCTCGCTCGGACCACGAATATTTTACGTATAATTCTCCTTTAAAATAGTGCCGGGCGGGATGAATTGCGTTTTAAACTACGTTTCCGGACGCGAATCACGCGTTGTTTCCGCGCCCGCCGCTAGGATTCGCTACTGGAGCAGCTACGTCGACTATTTAATAATTTGATTAGCAGACCGAATTTTAAAACTATATAATGAAACGGTTCTGACATTTGCGAAAAAACTTTATACCTGATTTCAGACCGAGTATTTTATTAAAATACTGTCCAACCTGTTAAAATACATTAAACAGTTAATAATATAAAGTTTCCTTTTTGGGCATGGCAACTTTGGTTCGCGCCATCCGCTACAGATGACAGCAGCGTGGCTACACATTTCCGTTCCGTTCACTAAAACACTCCCACCAAATGCCCGTGTGCTGAGAGCCAAGAAGTTACACATCGATAATTGTTTCCACGTGACAGTTATTTACCAGGAACCAGAGCGTTGGGCACGCATTCGGAATGACCTGGAATCGAATCTATTCCCATGATTTCCCGAATTCACTCCGCATGAAAATTTATCAGATTGTTCGATAACAGAGAATAGCAAACTTCGTTATTTCCTGGTTCCATCAGGACAAATCACACAATTTTGCACTGTCACGTCGGTGTGTTATTGTCCACAGCCTGCGTAACAAGTTGTACCTTCCGGCTTTCTTTCCATGTGTGATTGGGTCATTTGATTTTGTAGTGTTTTCATTGGTTTCTTGTCGTTAGAGTCGAAAAAACGCTGATTCAGTGACCTTCAGGATAGACTCCCCGATCGGTCTGTATAATTGAGCAAACTTTGCCTGTTCATTGGCCACTGACCTGTGAGGCGATTCGACTGGGTAATAACTTGTGACTCGATGCTTCTTTGCGAATCTCAAATTGGCCAAGAGATCTCCAGATCAACAGTTAAATAACAAAAGAAGTCGAAAAAAGATATAAATATTCGGATTTTAGTACATCCTTTCTCTAAAAGTAACCCGTGATCCATTGATAGGGACATGAATTTTTCAAGAAAAGATTTCGAAGTGTGTTTGTTTAAACATTATTCCAAAGTTTTTTTTTTTTTTTTTTTTGCAATTGGTTGAGTTTCTCTCTGGTACATGTCCACTGTCGCAGCAATTTTGGGCAGAAGCTTAACTAATCCTGCTTCGCCAGGTCAAAAGTGGCAATAGTTTCTCTTGCATACAACCACCAATTTAATAAATGAACACAAATTAATTAAAACAAAGAAACTGTAACGGGGTACATACTTTATTGCTGTCTAACTAACGCTCAGATTGTTTCGCGTCAAATAAATGCTTCTGTGCATTGTTTATGTGTACAAATATTTTTGCATTCTCGACTGTCGCAAAATAATGACGTGAATTTTGAAGGTCTCAGACTGTGTGAAAACATATACTGCAATACATTGCGTCCATTAATCGCCACAAAATAATTACATTACTTAAAATAAATTTCTTTCACCCACAATAAAAAGAAGAAATTAGAGTGAATTTACAGACTTTCTTAACGCAAGGCACTTTTGCTTTTGAATCTTCATTTCGTCAATTGAATAGAAGGTTGGATTCTACATTCCTAATTACAATCGAGACAAGACAAACGGTTCATTGTCTTCTGGTTTAATAAAACGCCATCTTACTCCTTGACTCGAACCACACAGAATTCTCAAAATCGAGAGTTTCATGTTTACCATTAGATCAAAGAATTCTGTGAGTGACTTGAAAAAGCAATAAAACTACTCGTTAATGTGAACGAGCAATCACGATAGACGATATTTTTACAATGAATATTAAATATATATATATATATATATATATATATAGTGATTTCTTTATGTCATTAAAATATTCAGTAAGTATATCGTTCCCAGATATAAAGTTAACTAATATAGAGAGACAATAAAGATTCCAAACAAACGTATCTTCATATTACTTCTGTGATTGGCTCACATAAGGAATCTGAAGGAATTTTGAACCCACGAGAAAAAACCCTTCAACCAAAAAAAAAAGTATCCGAACGCAAGCATCCCAGTTGACAGGTGTCAAAAAAAAGTATCCGAACGCAAGCATCCCAGTTGACAGGTGTCAAGAGTGCAATTGATGTAAAAATATTAATAATTTGTTTTTGGCACAAAGTTTTTTAATGAATGTCGTTAAGTTCAAAAGTTTTGTAAAATTTACACAATTTCAAGAAAAAAATACTTCTGTCCATTGACCATTTAAGTTTGAGTATACAAATATTTTTGCATTCTCGACTGTCGCCAAATAATGACGTGATTTTTTTGGAGGTCGCAGACTGTGTGAAGACACATACGTACAATAATTGGCGTCCATTATTCGCCCCAAAATAATTACATAACGTAAAATAAATTTCTTATTTCTTTGACCCACAATAACAAGAAGAAATTGGAGTGAATTTGTAGACATTTCTTAACGCAAGGAGAATTTTGCTTTTGAATCTTCATTTCGTCAAAAGGTTTTCTGTGAAGTTATAAAGACAATGTTGGATAAACGAACCTTTTTTTTTTTCTTGCCGGACGGAATCCAATAGGCGTGGTGATAAACGTTGGTAGTTCGAAGACGCACGTGGAGGTGACAAGTCGGGCGGAAAGAATAATCGCAATCACGGGCTCTCTCGGAAGTATGTTCGCGCAGACGAGAAGGTGAACCGTGTAGACAAAGAGGGAATTGGGGGGGGGGGGATGTGAGGGGTAGGGGAGGTGAAACTAAAGCCCTTTGTGTAGAGGCGACGGAGGCGACACGCCCACCCTGCTCCAACCCTTTTCGACGCCGCCACCCCTGGCGTCCCAACGTCGCGACGGCCCAGCGCCGCGGAAGAGACGCCTCGCCTCCACGCCGCTGACAAAAGGGCGACGCTGCCCTTGTTTATCTCTGGCCCCTCCCGTGCGGCGGGGAGGAAAGAGGACGGAAGGTCGAAACAACCCTCACACCATCCGACAACCCCCTATTGTGTCCGAGAGAGAGAGAGAGAGAGAGAGAGAGAGAGAGGCCTTCTTCTCGGCCGCGTCTTGACTTGGGCAGCCCGGCGTCGACACAACGGTGAATAGAGAGACCAAAGGAGTGTTGCGAGCTCGCGTGCGATAACCCGAGAAGAAGGCCGGACGCTTCACTAACACACACTCACACACACACACGACGCCGATAGACCTGTACCGAAAAAGAAAAAATATATGTGAGTCTTTCAGTACACATCAGAGATGTGTAACATCTAACCTCGGTAGACGAGCAAATTCACGTGTTCCCATGTTGCAAATAAACGTACAATACTAAACTTGTACATTAAATTTGATGTAGGCCTACAATTATTTTTAACAATACCGAAGCGTGACATGAATACGCAAACTGGGTTTTAAACTACATTTCTTGACGCGAATTCACACGTAGTTTCCGCCCCTGCCGTCAAGAATTCGTTTCAAAGCGTAATTTAAAACTATGTAATAAAACGGCTCTGATAAAACCGAAAAAGTTTTTGAAAAAAATTCTAAACCCTTGCTTTGGACTTGATTTCCAACAAGGATTTTGTTATTAAAATACTGCATGTTAAAATTCATTAAACAGTTAATACTATAAAGTTTTCCTTTGGCTTTGTAAACTTTGATTCGCGCCATCCGCCACAGATGGCAGCACCGTGGTTGTTGCACATTTCCGTTCAATGCGACTTCCGTCGCATTCACGAAATTAAATACGCCTACCAGATGCTGTATACCGAGAGCTAATATGTTACACATTAAAAAATATATAACAAAGAAAGTGTCACAGGAAAAAAAACTCGGGAAGATTCAAACGAAGGTGGCCGCCAAATTATAAAGTCGCCGCTTAAAGTCCCATAGGGGCGGGTTACAGCGTCAAAGACTGCATGCCAGTTCGGTGCCAGGCGCGTAGAGGCGAAGATGCGTGTGTTGCGAGAGCCAGTGTCGCCCTTAGCGCCCCCCGCGCTCTTAGAGCTCGTGCACCTAGCCAGGCGACCGCCTTAAAGCTGGACTCACAATAGACCATCGCGTCCGTCCGTTTCCCGTCCATCCATCAATCACATTGATTTAAAGCCAATCAGAAAGCCCGGAAAATCCCATCCATCCGTCCGTTAAAAGCTTCCCAAGCTTTAACTTTTGACGGACGGACGGACAGATGAATGAAATCATAACCTCCAAAATGTTAGCAAGGTATTGCCGGCAACCTATCTTAAAAGTTTGATTATTTGTTTAACTTCTTTTTAACTTACGTTTTAATACATCTTCGAGTTTGATGTTTGATATACAGATTGACCGAGTCATAGAAATTTAATTGAGAATGGTAAACCTGAAAATGTATAAATAAATATTAGAACTAAAAAAAATAGGTTTAATGATTTATCAAGACATAACTTTCATAATCTTATGACAGCGTCAAAAAGTAAAATTATGTGATGGACATGTGGATCACTGCGAATATCTCGACTTGTTGAAGCACGGACTAATGGAGGACGGACGGGTAACGGATTATTGAGAGTCCACCTTAACTCTCAGGAATTACAGTTAAATCTACGGACTTTTCAACGAAGAACTCGCCTTGGATAGACGAAGGATTCCTCATATTTATAAATAGGCCTAACGGTATCTTCGCTGAAACCACGTTGTCCCGTCGAAAGCAGGTTAAATACCAGAGATTAGGGAAACATACAGATGGAACATAAGGTCCTGTTTCAGACGAGGGTAGTGAAGCCAAAAGGGAGGGGGATTTCAGTGTACTAAACGTACCAACATGGCGGCCATTTGTTTACAAATTTATCAGCTGTGCCTGTATTGAAGATTAAATTTGAATAAAATAAATGCCAACTCTTATAATTACATTTGTATTATGAAAATTTGTTTTGAACTTTTAAAATATTTAACATATTAACCAATGATACTTAAATGTAATTTTCTACAGCCGTTAATAAAAGCAGGCTAGAACAGCTAATACAAATATAAACAAATCAAAAGGGTATGAGAATCAGAAAAAAAAAAAGGTAAAATAAACGGCTTCACGTTTGACAGTTAATTCTCCATCTGTCATTTCCTAATCTCTGGTAAATACGCTCGTCGAGGGACAAAGAGTGTACGTTTTCGTAGACGTAACAAAACGTTTTTAATGTATTTTTCTTATTATTCAAGATTGTTATGTGGGTTCATGTTAACAATAAGTTTATATATGTTTAATCCGCTTAAATTTACTACCATATTCGTAACTTTACTAAGATACTTGGTCTAGTTTCTTCGTAAATTTAATGTGAATATTTCCTTCAATGTAGTAGACAGTAGCTAGGGTTGTGCGAGAGAAACGTTTTCAAAAAAAAATTCCATTCGAATAATTCTCTGGAAAATTATAACGACATTTATTTACGGAAAAAAAAAATAATCACCAACATGTATTTAAATAATTTAATATAGATACATTAAATGTATGTTATGCAGGTTTGTTCGTACTATTTAAACGACTTTTTTTATTTTGTTTCTATCAGTTGGTAGAGGGTAGTGTGAGTCCTACATAACTTCCAGGTGGTAGAGAAAGAAAGAAAAAAATTGTAAGTTTTCTTTATTTAAAATGTTGACAAAATTTACTTCTGTTTTTTTTTTCCCCTGAAAGTATAATCCGTTTGGAAAAAGTTCATTAAATTTGACACGCACTGTCGTTTGCTGTGTCTATCACGGCTTGTCTCCTTACTATTATCTACTGCAGACGCCCCTCGTTTGTAGTTTTAAACCTTACAGGTATTCTTATAGGTATTTAAAATTCATAATCACAAATCTTCATTGCATTCTGTATTGGGTTAGGAATAAAATCAGAGACTTAATCTGTACTAAAAAATTAAATTATTGCAAAATTTCCAAATGTTAAGTCTAGAAAGCAGAAGATAATATTTAAATAAAATAATATTTTTAAAAACCAACACTTAAAAAGAAATCTTTTTCGGATGACTAACACCTCCAGCAGTAACCAGAACTCCGCACTTCTGTAACACTGGCCTGTGACGCGGGACGGAACCGCGTTACCCACGCTGGTTTCCGCGACAGTGTTCCCCCCCCCCCCGGCTCGTGGCTGGACAGAACAGGCGCCTGTTCACGTGCAAGCCGATTAAGCGGGCTTCCAACGCACCCCGTTGCTGCTCCGGTGGTCTTGTTTTTATGTTCGCCTGCGACATCCGTTCGCATCTGAACATCGGACGTGATCCAGTTTAGCGTGACCGACTTTCACGGATTCACTAGTGCAAATAAATTAGTTGTAATGGGATTAAACTTCAATATTAAAGCAGTGGGATATGAGAAGCAAACTAAAAATCTGTCTCCAAATTCTCAATTTATTCATTGGCAAGCAGAACATTCAGCTGTTTTTTTTCCTTCAAAGCTAGCTGATGTCAATGTTATTTAATTTTAAATATATATTTTTTAAATCACAACAAAGAGATAATTTTCCTACTAGTTATATATAGGTACACACTAAAATAGACAGAGAAAGATGATTTTCTTTTACAATTGCGTAATAGAATTTTTAAATAAGTTAAAATTATCTTAACGTTGTAATATATTTTTTGTTCAAAGATTTGGTTACTATAGAGGGTTTTCTTTTTGGAATTTAAATAATTTAACAGCCAAATTTTTTTTTAGTATTTGGTTAATTTTTTGGTTTATGAAAATCGTTTGCATTTTTATAACTATTCACTGTATTGATTATTTAAATAAACATTCACGTCTTTGTAATGAAAACGTCTAGTTGACAAAACCAACCCTATGGAATTATGTCACGTCGTTCAGATTCTATTAGTGTTTTTTTTATATTCTTGTCATTCGTGCATGATGTGACCTTTCCTATCCTCCTAACAAGGCTGCTTATTAGAATTTAACTCGTTTTGGCAACGAAATCTATGACTCCCAACTGCGACTGCTAACCTTGTGACCAAAAGACGTCCCGCACGCCTGCGAAATCCAAAGTTTTGCGCTATTCACGGAAGGTCAAAAGGCCCGAAGCTAATTTCTGCTGTGAAGTTCGCCAAGAACTGGGGGGGACTCTTACATAACTTTCGATTAAAGCGCCAAAGCGGAGAAAACAGGAATTGTCACCCATATCTTTCACCCTGTCCCATTCCCCCCTCCTCCCTCCCCGACGCTTACCGCCCTTTCTCATGGCGTCGTAGCTCCGGACCGCGCAAATCACCGCCACTCCTCAGACTAACTGAAACCCCGCGCGTAATTTACATTTAGATGGGCGGTTTTCCCGTCGAACAACAACACCCGCTCCAAACTCACTTGTCCCGATAACACCAGCATGATTTCCTTCTACTTTACACAAATTTCTGTTTCCTTCATTTTTTTTTTTGTATTTTAAAATTAAGAAAAAAATAGAAACGTGAACAAAAAATTATTATTATTTTTATTTTATTCAAAACATTTTTTCTATTTTAAGTACCAATTTAAATTCCAAATTAGGGATCGGATTTTAGAAGCATGTTTTGTAAGCTAGTTGATTACCACTGGGGATACTGAAGTCATATTTTTTTTATAAATGTAATATATTTATAAAATCGTTTTGTATTCTTAAATTTTCCCAAAGATAAAAAAAAAATAATTTGTGAACATGGTTTTCAACTTAAATGAGCCACGCTTTTGGCTATTGAATGAAATTTTATTTATCAGCAAAGACGACGATGCTAACACGATATAATTTCTCAAGATGACGGGCCTTGCAACTAAAATAATTGTTATTCGCCACAGCAACAAAAATGTTTCGTAGGTGATTATATTAATTAAAATAATTATTTATTCTTAGCGCTTTTAGTTCAACAAGTAGCACTTAAATTCTGCAATCACGTTCATGCACACAGATAGTGCTTAAAATATGCTATGATCAAGTTTAATAAACAGCCTATTCTCCATATTGAAATGAACCAATTGCACGCAAGCCAAAATATTTCTTTCCTCTTTTATTTTTTAGAAAAAATTAGATCATCGATTACAGTCAAAATCGTTTAAACCTCAAGCCCTGATTCAAATTCGTTAGTTTTATTTTCCAATATAAACCATATTTTATTAAAACGTTTTTCATTCACTCTCTTTCTTGTCTGTCTGTTTGTATGTTCGGTGAAAATTTTGCAATCGATTCTAAACTTATTTCCTGATGACTTGAAACATTGAACTCGCTCAAAACTGGATGACAGTACAATATTAACTCTCTTTCTTTTCATTTTGTTTGTTTGTTCGTTAAGAATTTGTTTGGTTTTGTTTAGCAAAAGCCCCCGGATTCGTGGCATTAGGCTACGTGTATAACAGTCCAGTGTTGCGGGATGCATAGTGCAGAACTCGCAGGCGGTTTCTATATCAAGATACAGGCATAGAAGAAATGTCCTCCACATTGTCATATATAGTAAGGTCTGGCAACTTCCTATCCTTCTACTTGGCGAGACCCGTCCGCTTAGCCAAGCTCATGATTACTAGCGAAATAATGGCAATGATTACATTTTAGTTTAGAACTTCGTCAATAGATGGCGTAGCATTGAATTTTAAACGCACTGCCGTTTGGTGCGTCCATCATGGCTCGTATCCTTGCTATTATCTATTGAAAGCGCCCCTCATTTTTAGTTTTAAACCTTACAAGTAATTTTCCAGGTATTTAAAATTTACAATAAAAAATATTCATTACAAACTGAATGGGGTTATAAATAAAATCGGATACTTAATCTGTACTACATATTAAATTAATGTAATTACAAAATTTTACACAAGTCTAAAAAGTATAAAATAATAATAATTTAAAATAATTTTAAATAAAAGTTTTTAAAACGGACTCAAAAGTATAAAATAATTTCTGCGAGCCCCGTAAAGATTTATAACCCCATACAGATTCCTAACTTCATACTGATTGTCCTAAACTTTGTCACAAAATAAAGCGATAAAAAGTCACGCCGAAGTGTTCATGATAATAATTAACTACGTGACATTTGACAATATCTATATATATACACATACATATATACACATACATATATACACATACAGACATATATATATTTCAGAACGTATTAGTTTTAAATTTTTGAACGAAACACGAAATGAAAGAGAGACATGAAATTAGACTAGACATTGGACCAAAGTAATGTCATGCAAATAAATGAACAACTTTGACCGAGTAGTATATAAAAGGCCGCTAGGAGAAGGGAGGGGCAGGTGGGTGAAACACGGAACGGAGAAATACGCTACTTCCCCTAAAGTCACGTATGTACAAACAGACCCAAGTCACACTGGATGTCCAGTTACTCAAAGGAACGTCAACATAGCACGCGCGTGCGACTAGTAAGCCACGGCTGAAGCTCACGTGTTTGACAAGTGTTGAGAGCAGTAGAGCACGTATTTGACCAAGTCGTGTGGCGCACTTTAGTCTGCAAGCACTGTCAGCACTCCGGTGATTGGATTCCGTCACCAGCACGTTTCCAACTACCACATGTATGCACGTCCTACGTAAACTACTGGTTGGTCAATTGGAGTGAGTCGTTTACGCAGCACACAATTCTGCTTCCGTATAGAGATTTTCTGAACAAGTACGACGTGGACTAAACTACACAAGACTACTTACAAAACAAAGTCTATATTAAAAAAAAAAAACTTCCGTTTTTCAGGAGTAATCAAATGGTTTAGAACACGTTTTAGAATATCAACAAAGATCTAGGGAAAAACTGTTTGGCTCCAATAAAAAATAAATGGACTTCAGCACTATCTCAAAAATAATAAAGCTATTCTGATTTAATAAATACATTTTTAGGATTTTTTTGGCGATTTTTATGTTGTTTTATGGCGTATGGTTATGCATACAGAGGCCCAAGAGCATAGGGACCTTTAAATAACTTGAGAACCGACTGTTTGCTTAGAGGGCAAGTCTTCGGATGCAGGTTCATTACGACAAAATAGGTTGAAAACATTTATACGACTTATGGTCTAAAGTGCTTCTCAAGTCTGGCATACGTCTTTGAAGATGAGGCTGAACAACATTTTTATTGTGCGTAATTGAGAAAATATTTAATATGGACCGCTGAGCGTCCGGATTATGTTTAATGAATGAAGTTCTGCAACCACCGCAAATTTTGTAGCTGTAGCAAAAATACGTGGAAAATAAACCTGTTACCCTCCAATTATATTTATGAAGCAAAAAATATTTCATTGAAATAATTTTTGGATAGCGATGTCCAATGGTCTAGAGAAAATCTACACTGTAAAAAGTGTAAAATTACACTTTCAGTATTAGTGCATTTTTACTTCTTTGTCGTTATTTTGGTAAAAACGCCAGCAGTTAGTGCAAATTACACATTCCTTGTAAAAAAAATTACCACTAAATCGTGTAATTTTACGCCAAGTCTAGGTGAATATTCTTAAAACTCAACATTGGTTTAAAAATACACTATTATCGTGTAAACCAACAATACTTCTGGTAGTTTTCCGCCAAATACATCCTTGTAAAAGTACACCAAAATTAAGTAGAATAGCATGTAATAATAATACACCAACGTGGTGTGTGTAATTTTGCACAAACAATGTGCATTTTTAAACACTATCAAAAGTGTATATTTACTCATTTGTATCCCTGTGAGACTATCAGGCAACATTTCATATGTAAAATTTCCACTGTGTCCGAATCCGGCTCAGTTTCTACGAAGACCCAGTTATCTGGAACAACGAAGAACCTTAATTTTATTTGAGGTGAATTATTCGTTGGAAAATTAAAAAAAAACGTACTGTAATTTGTAACAGTGTAAAGCATTTCATTGTGTTCTACGTCAAATTACTGCGTAACATTCAATAGTTACGGCAAAATTTTGAAGTACCATTACGTTTACAGATTTATTATCTTTCCTGTGAATATAAAATGTTTCCTTTATGCTTATTACATTATTAAAATTGAAAAATATCATCTATATAATTAAAAATCAGTATTTAACACAGACATTTTTTAACACCTAATTAGAAAATTTTATGCCCAAGCCCTCTTACGTAAATAATGTTGTCCGGGATTTATGTTACATTTTAAATTGATTTTTTGTTTTTTTAATATAAAATTTTAATTTAAACGTGTATTCAAATACACTTTAGGTGTTTTTAAAAATACAACTACTACTGTAAATTGTTTTAAGGAGAGCGTTTATTTATTAAAATATTAATAATCCAACTCACGTGTCAATGCCCAAATTCAACATCTGGTTTGGATAGTAGTTCTTATGGCAAATCTCTAACTAATAACACCCTTACTTGGAACACAAGACCGGTCTATAGAATATGTTTAGTCTACAGGCACTAGAATCCGAGGCTGTTAACCGCAACGTGCGCACCGCTGCGAATCATATATTTATTTATTTTTTTCCCTCTGTTTGAAAATTAAAAATAGTGGCTGACTGTGGCGATAAAATCCATACAGCGCTCGGCTACGTGACTGCTAACTAATGCAGCGGATTATTAGCAAATAGAAACGGAGAATGAAATGGCACTGCGCTGGATAATTGATCTAGTTACCATTTAGCTTTCGTTCAGTGTCTTGTATATATCGGATGAGGATAATCTCGATCTCCGGTGCCACTCACGTAAACAACTACACGGTAAAAAAATATTTGTAATCGGAAATGAATTTTTTTTTGGAAAAGTACAATTGTTTGTAAAGTTACAAATATATTTTTGTACGATTACAAGAAAAGAAACAGTAGTATCAAAAAATTATGTCAATAAAGAATTTCTATGAGCGCTCACATAGTAGCCAATGGACACGAGAAGTGGCGCCCACTGCCGACAGAGCACTTAATATTAAATACGATCTTGACAACCGTGTTGTAATTACGTGTTGTAACTTATTTTCACGCAAACACAGTACTAGGTCTCTTGAATTAGTGCGTGTGATTATCAAGTGATAGAATTTTCCCTGGATTGTGTAATTACAATTCCCCTAATGTGTACGTACCGAAAAAAAACGTAAAATGTTGTGACATATATTCTCATAGAAAACCAATTAAAAAATGGTTCTCCCAGAGAAAATTAAAGACTTTAATAATTGAAAGTGACAATAGAGTCCCTCTTAGGAGGAAACTCTCTGGGAGTGGCCTCCTTGTGACATAACAAAGCATTTATTGTGAAACTATAAGAGACCTTTTGCAGCATTAAGAAATATTGCCTGCAGATCTTTCAAACTAGGGGTGGGCTAGATAGTTAATTTCGAATAATATGTTCAACTGTTCCAGATCCTGAATAATAAACAGGTTCATAATAATATTGGATATTGAGAATTTATTTAAATTTTTTAATTTGATTGAATTGATACTTTATCAACCATACTGACAATACCACTTCAATCTCTTTATTATTTTATTTCTATTGATTATTTGCATGCAAAATTAAAGTTAGTATTTTTATTATGCCATGTAAGTATAATTAATAACATGTGTACATAAGTACATGCACCCCTTTTTTTCTTGTAAGATTCTATTGGAAGTTCAATGCAAGACAAAGTGATAGATTTCTGTTTTGATTTGCGTTGAACGCATAGGACCACTAGCATAGTCATGTCTACGTAAAATGTGAGTAAAATAACTTTGCAAGTTAATCATATACTGAAAAAAAAAATTAATTTGCATGAAGGCAACTTGGCCTGAAGTCCACTAGTTTTTGAACTGTTTTGGAAAAAAAAATTCCTTGGAACCGTGTAGGTATTTCACTTTGTGTCGAGTGCCAAGCTGCAGCCAGGGATAGCCACGTCGTGCTAGTTGTCGCGCCATATTGGTTAGGCGCTCAAAAAAATTTGCCGAGAGTGTGTACATGTTTGCACTGTGTTGAAAACAGTTTCGAACGCGCGATTCCAATTCATTCTCACCGACCATCATCAAACGTCATCAATAACCATTTTTACCGTGTTTGTTTGGGGGCGAGACAACACACGTCCGCTGGCGGGGCTAGTAAAGTGACTTCAAACCATGTCGCACCATGCCGTCAACCTGGCTGTTCCTACCTCCGTGCCCTAGCGGGGCATCGCGCGTTCTCCGTCGCGCGCGCAGCAAGCTGAACCGGGCACGCCTTGCGTCTGGTATGGAGGCGCGGGAGGGTTGCCTTGCCCTGGACGTGAAAAGAGTTGAGGCTCTTCAGGCTTCGACCCGCCTCCCACCACCCCCTTCCGGGCTCGAACAACGCCGTGGTCGCAGAAGCTACCCCTCCAGCGCTCCTTTGTTTCTCTGGCGCGGAGATCGCTGTAGGTTCCTCGGAGTGGATGGCGAGAGGGGTGGAGAGGGGGAAGTCTGCCAGAAGAGAGACGCAGCCGTGTTTTATAAAACCCTCTTCCCTTCTCCCTGGACCAGCGCTACAGCAGGCGGAGGAGGCTGTAGGTGGGTTCAAGAGCGTTGGTTTGGGAGAAAAGGGGTAAAAGGGGGGCAAGACGGGAATAATCAATAGCTGACTTCCGCGGGACTGACGGCGCTATCCCGAACCACCGCGTCGCGTGCCAGGACGAAAAACCCCTCAGCCCTTGAGGTTACCGTTCCCGCCACGGGACCGAGCTGCGACGAGCTGTCGTTCGTGCGCGATCCGTTCTATAAACGGAACGGATCTTTCGAGCGAACGAAAGCGATTTATTCGTTCGCTACGAAAAAAAAGAATCGGTTTACCAGAACGTAGAACACGATTCGGGAGTTATTCAAATGATTCGTGCATTTTGGGAATTTTGATTTAATGAAATATATTGGACATGCATACGCCATTGCAGTTTTACACTGTTTGTCACGGGGAAAAAAAGTACGTAATTCAAGAAAGAAAACTAAGAAATAAAAATAAAAAACTGAAATCCACAGAGAACTAGCCTAGATCAGCTGATGTAAAACCGATAAACTCGATGATGAACCTGTACAAGTGTTACGGACAACATGGTGACGAGACAACAGAACGAACACATTCAAAACTAAATTCCTTCCACGGAATTGTTGTACTGACTGATATTTAAGTTCGAATGTGTTCGTCTCTGTGCTGTCGTCGTTGTCACGCCGTCATACTGGTAAAAGTATATACCACTCAGGCTGCTTAACTCACAAATATCTTAGTCCCCGAACACGCTAACCTAGCCTAACTAACAACATCCGAAAGATCTGTTTATTCACTCCTCCACATAAAACCCACTCCCTCAACATTCATCAACTCAACTAACAAACGTGCTCTAAGTTTATTGTTTCGATTAAACTGAAGTGCACCCACATCCGGACGATCACAGAGATCGCGCTGTAACTATTATATATATATATTTGTAATTGGAACAGAAATATTCATGTAAAATTACTGATACTTGTAATTTTTTTTTTTTTACATTTTCAAGAAAACAGCTGTATCACTGAAAAATAGTGTTCTCAGTAATACTGGGTTCTGGCTCGTCTTCCATTGCATTTCGTTTCAAAGTATCGATGCCAATGTCCTCTTCCATTACCATCGGGCAGAAGACCATCCAATAATGCAACTAAATTCTCCTTTACATCATACTTCTGTACCCCTTCCACAACCATTCTTACCCGGGCATTTATTGAAGCTTTGTGTGGTCCCAGTCTCTCCAATAGTTAAAGTTATTTGTAAACCGTTCCCTGAATAGCTCTCCAGTATTATATGCAGCATAATAAAACGAATAAAATACCAATTGTTGAATATTCGATTATATTTTCCATGGTTTAAAAAAAATGTTTGCTTGAATGAAACATCAGTTAAAATATAAAATTATGCGTCAATTTTTCATAAAAAAAATAATCAATGTTATCTCGAAAAATGTATCTCGTACATGCAAAAATAACCATAGTCATGTGTTGTACATGTCTTGTAGTGTTACATTCTTGGTTTCCAAAGAAATCTTATGTAAAAATTCAGTATTTTTTTGTTGTTGCACGCATTGCGAACTGCTGCTCGTATTACAGACGTTAGGAAGTACGAGAAATACGCCTTTAGCGTAGTACCGAACGCGTCTACGGGAACAAGCTAAAGTTCAAATTGTTCCTCATCCTCATAACAGTTCGTACAGAGTATGTACTGACGAAATGGTTAC
Source organism: Bacillus rossius redtenbacheri (assembly GCF_032445375.1). Lineage (NCBI taxonomy): Eukaryota > Metazoa > Arthropoda > Insecta > Phasmatodea > Bacillidae > Bacillus > Bacillus rossius. Next base: position 42,228,020 of record NC_086338.1, read on the forward strand.
TATATAAACAACCTAAAAAAAAATTAGTTTTATTTTCTTTGTTGGTTAGGAATTAATGAATGTTTATCAGTTTATAACTTAGATATGGAGTAAATGCATAAACCATTAACTGCATTAAATTATACAAAATTTTTTTAAATATATATATTTATTTAACTTCGCAACCACTTGACTCATTTTATTTACAAAAATATCATGCACGTAAACAATTAGGAAATAGTTAAACCATTCATTAATCATCCGGTTGTGATCAACTATAATTCTTAGGCCCTTCTTTTCAACTCTCTCCTTCTCCGATATTTTCTTAGAATAGAAATTTCACCAACACTATTATAAAAGGCATTACCGTTTCATCGGACCACATTTAAATGCACGCGATTAGTCCAAACACGAACACGCTCTTCCAATTTCTAAAAAAAAAAAAAAAAAAAAAAAAAACTCGTTTTTTTTTCGCGAGTGGGTTTTAAATAGTATAATCATCGCCGCGATGCCTGGAGAACACGGGTCATTTCAGAAACTCTAACGTCCTGTTGAATTTTTTTTAATTGGTAGGAAGATGTACGCAAAAAAGGAAGAAGGAAAGAAAATGTGACGCCGTCGCGGTCACCTCATTAGGTCTGCCGTTCAGCTGCAGAGCGCTAACGAGCGTACAGACAGCTGTACCGCGGGCCTTTCAGCACCCTGTGTCAGTTTGCGTGACTGCAGGACGTACCGTACTCGCGGCAATTAGCGAGGACGCAGCGGTTGGCAGAAAAAACAGTATGTATATCGTTTCCCTAACGTTGGTAAACGTGTACGCCACCGGTCTTTAAAACCCGCACTTCAAAAGATATACCATTCCGCGCATTGAGGCATCAAAGCTGGTAGCAAATTGGATTTTTTTTTTTAAATACGTAAGTACTTTTTTTTTTAGTTCTGAAATCGTTGAGGGTGAAATTATTTTATCACGCGACAGAAATGCAAAAAAAAATGCGCGCGCATCACGCGCAGAAGGTAGAAAAGTTTCAATGCGCATGCGCGTTTCTGCCACGCCCTCAAACCGAAATCGTCAAGATGGCGGGCCCGAACCTGCACATTTTTCCATCTCGTGAACATCGGGGAGGACGTGCTAAGAGTCCCGATGTGCTAAATGAAACTTCGTGATAGTGAAAATGTCTATAAATAAACTTTGCGAAATTTTATAGTCATTACAAGACATGTATTCAACTTTAAAAATACATTAATATTTTAAGCCAAGAAAATTGTGTTGGAAAAAAAACATGGCATCATAAATAGTTAGAATTCTGTTTGGTTTTTTTTTTGTTTTAACATTACGATAGCTGCGCTATCTTCTTTTTCAAAATTAAAGTTACGATCCCCAAGATACATTAAAACAAATTCTTCTATAACACGTGTACATGAGAACGCACACAAGGTTTTTTTTTGTCTGCATAGGACTGCGAATTGAAGTAAATATCAATTATCAGTGCTTCAAACGATTTGCCAGTTTCAGAGGATCAACGCACGAGTACAAATAATTGTGTTCCTTTTAAATGGGAAACTTTTCTCGTCGAGGAAATTCGCACAGCTGATAATGCACGTTATAAACCAAGTATTTTAACCGTGATTAGATTTTTAACTATCGCAAATGTTATTGTATTTTGAACTCTAAATCACATATATTATGTAAGCCAGTGTGGTTTTCATGTGAGTCCATTTATAACTCCACAACCAATCCCTGCAGCCCTGTGTGAGTTATATGGGTTGGTAGCTCTTCATCCCCCATTGCTGAAGAAGGTTTTAGTTTAGTACGGACCGGACATGGCGACGAATGAATGTAGGCAGGCCAGCAGTTACTTGTCTCTCTAATGACTGACTATCGCTGCGCTATCTCTACATTTCAATGTCAACTAATGATTGGTAAATTATAAAGCCAATATTTTAACGTATTTTATAAGTCGCATTATTTTTTATGACTAGAAACTATGTTAATGTATTAAAGGATGGTCGCACTGTTATAAATTTAATAATTTTCAATTTGAGAATATTGTAGTAATTGTGACATTATATAAAATGTTCTAGAAAGTTGAAGAATGTTTGAAAATATTCCACTTAGAAGAGTATATAAAGGCGATAGTGAGACGTTTGCTTTGGTATATTTTTTGACAATCGATTACAGCTGATCATAAAAAGTGAAAGTGATAGAAAGTAAAATAAAAATTTAGTGAATTTTTTTTTTCAAATTTAATAAACGTAAGTCAATTCATTAACAAACTTAATAGTTTTTTAATTAAAATTTGAGTATGTAAAATAATATTCAACTTCATAATATTGTAATTGTTCGGAAATTATATTTGAGTATGTAAAATAATACTTACATTTTTTCAGATCGTTTTTGACCGTCGAATAAGATTTCTGTATCAAAAGTATCCAGAACATTTATTAAAATGCTGAAACGTAAAAGAGGAAGAAATCTTGCCAGTGATGAATCGAAAAAGAAGAAATGGGAAGAGCAACGAAGAAATGAAACAGATGATGAGCGAGAATCACGTTTAGATTTACATAGGAGGAGAATGAATACATTGAGATAAAACTTAACAGATGAACAACGATAAAGAATTAGAGAAGTGGCTTGAGAGAGATACTCAGCAAGCAAGGATATAATAAAAAAATAAGATTACTAAATGAAAATAGTAAAGTTACAATGAGTGAAGTTCGTGAAAGACAACAATCACAAGCGCATGAACAAATCATTAGTGTACGAGAAGTGTTAAGGAGAAAAAATTTAAGATTACAGTTTGGCTGGTGAGGCATTTCGTTATGATCCTATCAAAGAGTACAACAAACATAAAAACGTTGTCATAGGCAAAATTGATAAAGAGTGTCAGTCCTGCAGTGCCAAGAAATTTAGCAAAGAATAACAAGGAAATATGTTGCATGATTGAAAAAATTATATTAACACCTTTGGAAGGACCTACGCCAGAATTATTTCATTACATAAGAGGAGAAACTTCAGAATAAACTTTTTTTTTAATACGAGAGCGCACAATGCTTTCTTCCAAATGACATCATTCGGTGCTACTTCCATAGTCAGTGAACAACATCAATTCAATCCTGCGTTTTCGATTAAGGGACAAGTGTAGTGGGATCATTTTTACCACTGCCTGAGAATATCTCATAAATTTTTGCAGGTTTATTTTATTGGCGACGAACAAATAGAAGTTGATCAACGTTGTATCAAAATAGGTGAATTGAAGCGGGAAATCATTGAAAATTTGCAGATAATTTTACACAAATGCAATCAATTAGTTCACTTGTTCAAAACAGCATTGGATCGAATGGTATCTGATGAGTACAAAATAGTTATTAGAGCTGACAAAAGGCCAGTTGGAAAAAAAGAGCGTCAATTCAACACACCTCAAGTAAATGAAATTTCCGTTTTAATTGTGGACAGCGAGTACCTACACAAGTCGTGATATAATTATTCAACGAAGAAAAAGAAGGATTACGGCGTATCGCAAAAACACATCGTTCTTACGATGATCTTCAATATCCGTTAATTTTTATTCGAGGAGAAGACGGATATCTGGTTATTAATCTACTAAGCAGGTTCAGAAAAAGCCTCAATGGACTGCATCAAGGTTTACAGTAAATCAGGAAACATATTCGTTTTTTTATTAACGTCTTATTGAAATTGAAATGCTTAGATTTATAGCCACCGAAAACAATTTTAATTCCATGCGTTGTGGAAAGTGTTCACGTGGTGTCATAATCTCATGATTCCATGGACGCAGGTGAAAGTTTTGGTGGAAGGCGAAACCAGCAGGTGGGAGGTTTCTTAAAAGTCCCGATACAAACCGCGAACAAACTTGAGTAATCGATTGATGCTACGCTGCAGTAAATTAATTGCGTTAATTCCCACGGCCGAAGATCGGAGATGCCCACGCAGCGCCTGCCGACCAGGCAGTTCCCGAACTCGCCGCTACAGACCGCGAAAGGCATTAAAAGGCTGCTCACCGCACGCACAAAAACCCACGCGCGCGCGCTCTCGTAGTCAGAAAGCTGAGGATAAGGGAAGGATGATGAGGGATGGGAGAGTGAGAGAGAAAGAGAAGGGGGTTTTACGTTGGTCGTTGCCCACTTTGCATGCGCGCAGCAGCAGCAGCGCCCCACGCGGTCAGCGACGGGAACTAAATGGAAAAGCCCACAGCCCAGGGTGACCCCTGACCCCCCGCGTCAGATTACACTCCACCTCCCCCCCCCCCCCCAACTCGCGCTTCCATAAAACACAGCACAACCCTCCCCTTTCCTTTCCGTCCTGTATGCTTCGTCCTGTTTCCGAGGCGACGCGAATGCGACAGGGAAACGAAGGGAAAACAGGAGAGGAAAAATCTCTCTTCCCTCTCGCCGAGCACGAGGACAAAAAAAAAAACAACCAAGGAACGCGGTGTTTACTATTTCGTCCTGCTTTTCTTTCTCCTTCTTCGTCCCGTTTTTCGAGTGTAAAAATTTCAACTTCTTTTTTACTATTATTATATTTTTTTTATATTTCTAAAATAAACATCGCCACGTTTGAGGAAAATATTTTCCACGCTTGCAACACTGGCACGTAACGAACCGGAATGTTTCTCGGAGTATGACCGCTACGCCTGAGGGGCCCCGGTGGTTTCGACCTTCGTTACCACTTCATAAGCCTGCCTTAAAGGGACGTTTCTGATTATATTCGCGTCCACTTTTGCATGTTAAATAACCAGTCAAGTTGATGTTCATATCCTTGACTCTCATTACAAATATTATCAACTTAAGGTAGGGTCTCACACGCCACGTAGAATTTTTTTTTTTTTTTCATTTTCTCGTCATTAAGGCTTATTTCTATAAATGTATTGCTATACCTCTCTTGCATCTGTTGGTTCGTCACAAATATTTTCAAGAGATTTTACTAAGTGTGATTGATATAAATGCTGTAAAAATTCGCACGGTGATAACAACTGAAAGGTTGAGTTCAAATCTAGGTGACTATTATATTTAAAAATATATATAAATTTCAGGAAACCCACTATTTTGATTTGATAACATCAAACTTATCTTAAAAAAAATTATATAAATTTTAAAAAAAATTATAGTCGAAACATTTTTGAAAAAAAAAATTCCCACTTGGTAAAAATTGATCCATTTGGTTGTTGCTTTAAATCCTTCAATACCAACAAGCTCTTACGCGACAATTTACACCCACTATATAACACTTATGAAATATCTGTTGAAAACTTTTCTGGCAGAACGACAAGTGCAATAGTGCAATAGTGTTAAGTTTACCGAAATAGCCCTTAACTAATAGTAATGACGAGAAAATGTTTTAAAAACATATGTGGCCAGTGAAATCCAACCTAAACCCAAAGTAATTTGGCTTCGAGATGATTTAACGAGCACGTATAACCTAAATATATTTAACTTGGATGAACTTTAAAAAAAATTAAGTTTTCAACGCATGACACAAAATCGTTAAGACTACATCCATGTTACTTCTGGCATTTGGCAAACCCTAAAAAAAGGTTACGACTTATTATAAAAGCCATTTAGTTACCTACGGCTCGAAAGTGGTCTCACCGATAGCATTCAGTACGAAATTACATAATCAATGCTGTCAACGAATTTTTTTAATAAATACGGTGGTAGATAATTTTTATTGACTAAACAATGTCTGTAATTAGCGATAAATGGATTACGTTTCGTATTTCACTGCAGAGATTGGTTAATTTGATGCTGCTTTTTTAATTGTAATTAATTGCACAAATATTTACGCAGTATACATTGTACCTTCGGAGCTCATTTTTCAGAAAATTTTAATGATGTAAGAGAGAAAAAAAATACAATCAATAAAATATACGTCTGAAAAAAAATCTATGTGCAAACAAACAATTAATTGCAACTTACTATGAATAAAATTTACATTAATTTAGGAAGTGGATGGACGAGTAAATTACAATTTGGTTATTTTTGTGCCAACTTAAGGTAGGCCCTCGTTACACTGTAAATAATATTTTTGTACTTTTACAAGCATAGTCCTTGGAAACTCATTTGCCATAGATATCATTTGTAAAATTGCAAGGCAGGGCTTTGTACTATTTTCAATTTGACAAAGCTTTACCTTGAAGTTTTATAAATGATATCGTTAGCGACTGAGTTTCCAAGGATATTACTTGCAAAAAGTACAAAAACATTTACAGTGTATAAAAATTATCCTAGCTTTACGTGACTCTCATATAATATTAACATCATATGTAAATATTTTTAATTCGTAAAAAGAAATTTGAAGCTGTTTATTTAAGACCGAAATAAATAAAAACTCAAGAAATATATACTAATTTCATAAGAGGTTGGCTGTTCCTAGTGTCAAGTGATTACTTTTTTTTTTCATTGGCAATTTTTTTAACGTGGTCATACGGTTGTTTCAAGATTTGATCAAAAAAAATTTCTGTTTGCGGTAAGAATAATAAATCTTTCATAAAAAATTTTATGTGTAGTGAGCAAAACGAAATCACATAAAATTAGGCAGCAGAATAAAGTATTACATTGTAGGTCCCCTAAATAACTGTTATCTAAAATCGAACTACAAAATTATTAATTATTAGTAGTGGTTTTCCATATCCTGTGGGAACATTTTCTATTCTAATGTTCAGTATAGAACACTTAATAAATCAATGAAACAAGTCAACTGAAAATCTCATTCAAATCACATGTAAATATTTAGGCTGTTCAACGTAAGCAGGCTAACAAATGCGTATGAAGTTCTAAGTTCTTGAATCAGTGTATTTGTATCCTAAGTTAATCAAGTTGTTAAAATATCTGAGCCTGTATATTTTAAATATAAAATTTAAATTTCATAATCTAATAGCACTATTATCTGAGCCGTAAATTTCTATTGTTGAAATACAATGGAAAATATCGACAGTATACATCGTGAAAATTTACAAAGAGTTTTTAAACAAAAATTATATAATTTTATGAGTTTTTTATTGACTTGTGGATTTTAGCTGCGTCCAAACGTCACCAACGTTTCGGTCGACAACGTAGTCACCATCATTAGGTAACAGTCTCCTACTCAGTTGGTTAACTTACCTCTTTTGACGCAGTTAAAACACACAAATCAAGAAACCTCATCAATGGGCTGGAAGGTCCTCAATATTTTAAAATAAAACCAACTTCATAATTTTTTTTTTCCATTTCAAACTTCACATATTTAACCTTGTGACCCCAAGACTTTTGTATTCGTGAAGAAAAATGAATGAAAAGCAAAGAGAAATTATTAAAATTTATTCACGTGGCAATACCACATATGAATCAAAAATTATATCGCGTATGTTCCAATTTATTGTTCCCACCATATTTAAAAAAAATTAAATCAATATTATCATCATACAGTAAATATGTAACTGTAACTGGCAAAAAGCACGCATTTCTCCCGTCAACACATGACTTGGCTGCTATATTATGTGAAATATTGAATATTAACGTTTTCGTAAACATAAAAATTGAAACTCAAAACTATGGTAAGCAGTGAGCACGTGGCTCTGAAATTCCAAACAGGAACATTATCATGTTACAAAACAGGGGCAAAAAAAATTTGCCAACCCACTCATTTTTGTAACAAGGTTTTGTTTTTTGTCATCACTGGAAAATATTTCTGTTTCCCGTCAAAACAATACAAAAACTACAAAATAGCCAATGTCATTTTATTCAATAAACTCTAGCAAGCCACCATATCGGAATGTTAGGCAGATTGCAAAGAAATACCACCTATTGTAGCCGTTACCATGGTGCAACTTTCGGATTTTTTTTAATATAGTTTTTCGTTTCATGGTCCATAGACCCCAAAACCATCGTCAACACAAAAGTATATATATAATATTTTTATATAGGGCAAAATATTGTGGACACGATAACTTTCGCAATATTTCATAAATCACTTCCAAACTGATAAATAAAATCTAGTAGTGGAAAATCTCGGCCTAGTTTGATAATGGGTAATATTCGATCAAAGGGGTAGAAATGGGGAAGGTTTTCTGAAAAACAGAAAAATATCTGTAACTCCCATAATATGAAAAGTATCACATCTGTTTGAACTTATTATAACTCTTAGGAGTAGTACCAAAATCTTTTGTCTGAAAATGTTTTCGATACGACTAACCATACCTGCAAACGGTTGAAAAAACAAAGGGTTGTAGGACAAAAAAAAATCATAACTCCCTTCGTAGGCACAACAAAGAATTTGTACATATTTTTTATTAATCTTATAATTTTTATCTAAGTCTTTTGTCTGAAACAATTGTTGATTAGACGAATCATTACTGCAAAATATTGAAAAAATAAAGGGTATAATTTAAAAAGAAAGTTATAAATCTACGTAGGTACTCTATCAAATCCAATCAGATTTTTTATAAATTCTATTATTTTTATCTAAAACTTTAGTCTGAAAAAAAATTTTATAAGATGAACCATTGTTGCAGGGTATTAAAAAAAATAAAGGAGTAGATTTAAAAAAAAAAACTTAATTTTCTTACCAGGAACATTGTTAAATTCGTTCTGTTTTATAGTAAAACCATAAATTTTTATCTACAACTTTCGTCTGAAATAACTTTTTTACGACCATCCATTACTGTGAAGGGTAGAATAAACAAGGGTAGGTGGACAAAAAAATCATAACTCCCTTCGTAGGCACAATATCGAATTCATTCGGATATTTTTTAAATCTTATATTTTTTACCTAAAACTTTTGTTTGAAACAATCTTTGATTAGACGAAACATTGCTGCAAGGAGTTGAAAAAATGAGGGGTAGAATTTTCGTAAAAAAATTTCCTTAGAAGGTGCACTATCAAATCCGTTAAAATTGTTTGTAAATATTATAATTTGTACCTAAAACATTCGTCTGAAACAATTTTTGATAGTACAAAACATTACTGCAAGGGGTGGAAATAACAAGGGTACAAACACAAAATGTCATTATTTTTTTTAATATACAAATATACTATCAAATTCATTATAATTTATTGTAAAACACCTAAACGTTATATAAAACATTTTTGATGGAATGAACTATTACCGTAAAAACAGGGGTTGAAATTTGAAATTTAAAAGAAAAAGAAAACTTTCTTAGTATTAATTTCGTCAGAATTTATTAATAAAAATCTTAATGTTGCCTCAAACCTTTGTCCAAAAAAATTTACACGATCACGTATTATTGCATAACTACCTTAGTAGGCATAATATGAAATTCGTTAAGACATACAATGCTGAATGAATTAAGTTAAAAAAAATTCAAAACATTTCACTGCATGGAATATGAGGAAAAATTTTAACCGATCTTTTTTAACATTGGCGAACATATAGGATTTTTAGCTTTATGAGGACTTCATTAAGTTCTTAAAATATTCCAGGAATGTATAGAATTTTCCAAAATAATTCGAGAAGAAATAGGTACTTCGAATACTGCCTACGCCTTTAGGCTGAGTCGAAAAGGGATTTTTTTTTTCAAATTCACGTCGTGACGTTTTTCTCGGAAAATTAAAGTAGGTCACTAAGCATAGAAATATAGCAATACTTTTTTCTTGCACGAATTTAGTCGTCATTTATTAATCCAATTGTAGGCATTTACTACATAAATTCCGAGATGTGTTCATAGTTAAAATGTTACAGCAGTAGAAACTGGGAAAAAAAAATCGTGGATTCAGTGACCTACAGGATAGACTCCACGATCCTGTATGTACTCGTGAAAATTACACCTGCTCGTTGGCTACTGACTCGTGACACCTGTTGACTAGGATGCTCGTAAGGCGATACTTCTTTTGTTGAGGCTCAGAGTCATTCAGGTAAACTGTGGTCCAATCATCAAAGCAGCATGAAGGTGAACGAGTTTGAAGTCTAGCCTATCGCGAAATGAACCCGCGAATTTTCCCGGTCTCTATCAATCAGCACGGTATCACGTACCCGAAAACATATGCCCAGAACCCTCTGCCTGCAACTGTGGCAATGCTGGCACTAGGCAGTGATATGCAGGGTCATGTATTCCAAGACCAGCTGTGTGTTGAAACACTGTAGCGTAGACGGTGTGTCGTTATTGGTTGAATTTATTTCAGTCACATCTATACTTGTCGGCACACGAACCCCAGCCATTCAGGGCTCAAGCAAACTCGTCCAGTCTGAACCAGCCAAATAAGGCACTGTCTCGTCTTGCAGACGGTCGTCAATCAAAAATGAAACATTCGCTGGCGCGGGGCATACCTAATTGCAGTCTAATGTGCTTTTAGATATGTATATTCGCGATGCCCCCAGTGATATGTGATTGTGATGATCGTCTTGAGTGGCGATATGGTATGATGTATGATGTGGGCAGCACTTGGTGAGACGTATTTTTCGCCACCCCCATTCTTTTTTTAAATTACTTTTTCTTTTTCTTGTTTTGTCTTTGGTAAAGCAAATCTTCAAAACTGGCGTGTGGAATTACGCTACGTCGGCCCGTTTGTGTGGTTACTACATAATTTCATGATACAATTTCCCTCAAATTTTCAGTTTTCCCTGACAGCAAAAAAAAAATAGAAATTCCAGTAATTTTTTAAAAGCTAAATAGATGGAAATGGAACTTCAATCAAATGTATACACTTTAAATACAAAACGTTTATATTCTTTAAGCAAAAAAAAAATGTAACGTTTGTTTACGCTTCTATATTATAAATTTTAATTTTTTACAGCAGTTATTTTTTTTTTATTATTTGAAATATTTTGCTGATTTTAATAAGGTTTTTTTGCAGTTAATGATTGTTGTTGGGCTGAAATAAAATTATTTATCCAAAAAATAATATATAAGTTAGAAATTTACAAATTAGGTAACTGTCTTCCCCAGACGTTTCAAAATTTTTACCTGGGATTTCCACGTGTTTTTTTTTCTAAAACCACGTTAGAATCCTCGATAGCTCTTCCAGGTGTTCCATGCTTCCTGGACCGGCAGACACCCTGGAGGTAGTTCACGCCCGGGCCGCCAGATGCACGCCGCCCGCTGCGCCCGACAGTTGCATCGCTTGCAGCTGTGCAGCTGTGCAGCTGACGGAACGGCCGTGATTGGGCCCCCGAGGGGGGAGGGGAAGGGGAGGGAGGGGGTTCGTGGCGTCTCGGGTCGCCCGTTCCAGAGCGTCAATTGCGAAGGGGGGAGGTGGGGGGGGAGGTGACGTAGCATCAACTGCCCATGCTCTGAGCAACCGTGGCATCTAGCACGGCTGTTAATGTCGCCATAGACTAATCCATCCATCAATACCTTCCGTATTCTATACTAGACAACAACCCGCGGCTTCGCTCGCGCAATTTTAAGAGTATTTCTGATATCTTACCATTGAGAGAAAAGTTCGTGGACAATTCCCAACAGTTTTACTAAATAGACACAATAAATGGTCATGTGCATGAAATTTTAATTCATAAAAAAAAACATTTAAGAATTAAGTTCTATTAAAAGGGGTTATGTGTATGCTTTTAAATTTTTTAGTAAATCTTAGGTATCTGTTTTAGAGTGTTCGAGGATATATTTTACCTTGATGAAGTACAACTTACCTCCTTTTCATTTCATAAGGTAGACCATTTAAAAAAATTATTAAACACAAACCTACCTCATTTTGAATAAATTGATGCTATTATTTATATTAAAACTTTTATTTACTATGGTTAAATCTATGCTTAAAATAATTAAATAATTTAACCATATTACTAGGGGCAGGCATTTTTCGCGAAAAGATCTGAACGCCTATTAGACTGCAACAAGGTATACCCGCACCTGTGGTTTCTTCCTTGTGATTGGTGGCCGTCTGCAAGAGAAGTCGTTGCCTTATTTGACCGAGCCACTCAGGACGCCTTTACTTCCGCACTGAATCAATGTGATTGGTGTTGTTACAGTCGATTTGTACCTCTGAGAAACTCCACCCAGTCACGAAACAGACTCTGCTGCAGTGTTTTAACTTACATCCAGTCTCGAAATCTTTTCGCGAAATCTGCATGCCCCTACATATTACTAATACCTCCCATTATTTTAAGATAATTGTACAATAGCATCACTTTTTTTAATGTAGAGTACAGATATCAAATTTATAACCAAACTTTTAGTTGATTCTTAGTTATGCTTAATATTACATAGACCAATTTCTCAAATTTTTTACGTCTCACTTCTTTTCTCACAGGGATGCCTATATAAAAATACTGAACTAAATAAATATGGCCATATATATTTGTTAACCACACAAAAACAAAACTCTTCCCATTTTTTTTTCTTTTTACTGCAGATGTGAACTCCAAAATAATTATAATAAAGTTACATTTATACTGAATTTTAATTTATTATATTAATACTGATATAGTGGATTCCATAACTTATTTAATAGCATTAATCCCTGTTACAACTTAACGAGTGATATTTCAGAGAACGTTGAATAAGAGAAGGTGCTAAAGGTATGTTTAATTATCAGTTCCCATAAGTAGAATAAAGTTTGGTTTGATCAGAAGATATTTTTAATGTAAAAAACAATATTTAGAATTTTTCAACTTTTAAGAAGTACATATAACTTCAGCAAGCTGTATAGAAGCGTTTGTAGATTTTGCATGTTTATAAATTATACCACATAACTTACATCTCGCTTTGTTAGCTTCAAATGTACGGCTTTTATAATAAAAAAAATTGTCGCGTTTTTACCCCTTTTTCTGTCAAATATAGAAAAATGGTAAAGGTTTAAAACATATTATTAAATCATAATTTTTTAAGTTATTCTTGCTCAGTTTCTTACCTCCATCTTAATTTGCTTGGCTATATATGTTTTATTGCTATAAAAACCAACATGCCCCGTTTCGCTGTTTTTGGGGCCGAATATCGACAAATGTTAAAAGTACCCTACGTAATTAATTATTTACGTTATTCCTGCTAACTTTCTTACATCCAGCTATATTTTATACGGAGATAGGTGTTTTTGTAATAAAACTTACCCTCTTTTTACGCCCTTAAAAGACTAAACCCGGAAAATTTAAAAATACAATTCGTAAATCTATATGATAGTTGTTCATTCTTAATTTATAACATTAAGATTTAGTAGATTCGGAAAAAATACTTTTTTTTTTATTTTAAACCAAATTTAACCTTTTATACCCCTAGGGGCGGAATCTCGCAGTTTAAAAAAATAATTTTAATTTATTATTTTTATTATATTTACAATTTTATTTACATCTTTCTTTATTAGCTTTAGAGACACGATTTTTCAAAAATAAATTATAGCTAACTCCCTTTTCAACTCCATTAAAAGACGAAATTGAATAAATGAAAAAAAATATATGCAATTAATAACTCTTTATATCAGTTATTTTTAGTTTTTTTCTTGTAGTATTAATTGAATTGGAAGTGTTAGTTTTTCGTTTTAAATATATTCCTACCCCTTTTATCAATCCTAGGGTTTTAATATCACAACATGGCAAAATTGTGATTGGTAGTTTTCGTATACTTATTATTGGGACCATTTTTTATTATACTTGATTAGATACGAAGTTCAAATTATTTATCTTAAAACCATATTCACCTTTTCTAGCCCCTAAGGGGTGAAAATTTCGCAAAATTGTAAAATTGTGGTTGTTAGTATTTGTATGTTTATTATTGGTCCCCAATAAATTTTCTCATGCTCGATTAGCTTCGGAGAAATAAAGTAATAAATTATCTCAAAATCATATTAACCCCTTTCTTACCCCGCATGAGTGGAGTTCTGTAATTATATAAAGCCTAGTTGTTTCTAAGTTAGCCAAAGATCTATCTTATAAAAAAAATCATCAAAATCCGTCAAGTAGCTTTTAGGTTGATGCTGGTACAAACAGACAAATATTCATAAAGGAAAGAACTATATTTTTGAGTTGTCAATAATATAAATAGCCATTTTCAATACTTTTTTCATCATTTAATCCAATGTACAAACATTTACCCCGAACAGTTTTATTATTGGTAAAGATTAATAAAAAAAAGAGTATGTCAAGTCCGTCTGTAGTTCATGAGCACAGTGAGACCAGAGACGTGAAAGAGAAATTTAACACTTTGATTTTCCAAGGAGGTCCATTTTCACCTCAAAGCAATTCTTTTAAAATCTGATGTAGTTTTTTTTTTTTTTTTTTTTTAAGTTTGATTTTCTTAGAGCGATTTCCGACCAAATTTTTCCAGACAATCGCTTGGTAACGGCTACTGCACCGTTGACACTTTAAATCACTTTCGTAACTTAATCCAGTCTTCCTTTAATGTATCTTTGCCATCACATTGACACTGTTAATGGTTAAATAAATGTTAATTTGAAGGCCCTTATCAACTGTTGAAACCGAGATGGCGTCTTTGATTTACAATTTTCCCAGTTATCTTAGTTGTAACGATTTTTTTTTTTAATTTTCAAAATTTCATTTTTTTTTTGGAGGCGAAGCAGTGGCGTACCCACTAGGAGGGGTATGTATATTGAACTGTGAGAGCGTGTTCTGCCTGCAGACTGCCGTAGTGAATCACGGGCGCGTCAACAAGTAATATACATATAGACCTAGTTTTTATTTTTGCGCATACTTACCTGTAAACACTCGATCACGATTTCACATTATAAGTATAAATACCATCGTCTGTAAACAATGACAAAACGCGTTTGATCGCAAATGATATTCCTACAGACACACGCTTCTGTCAAAATCATGCAATGTCATTTTGTAAACTTGAATGTGGTAGTCACGAAATATTAAAAGACGGCCTTAAAACTGAAATGTAAAGTACAATGAGATTCTATTACCTCATGTAGTAGATCCTTGTCACGTATTTGTGACGGTTATATTGTCAAAATTAAAAAAAAAAACTTTCAATTCTGGGGCAAAAAAAAAAACTGCTTCGTAGATTGCGAGCGTAGTCCGTGAATTTTGTAAGCCCTAAAGTATATTTCATGGCGGGTTATATTTGATATTAAATTAAAGTTTCGTGTAAAGCAACATTTATAGGTGAAGGATAGGTACATAGTCCTTCACCTTCACAATCGTTTGAGCTTTATAATAGTGTGCGCCTGTGAACATTCGTGCCGCAACCAGTTGATCAGGTGAGTGGAGCGGGTTCCATATCTCCGAAAAGGGATGGGAAAAATCTCGTCACATATTTTTCGGTTCGATGTCCGGATTACATCATTTCGAAATCTAGTTACAGTTACTTTTGATGCTCCTGGTGGAAATGAGCAAGGAGAAAAACTGCCACGCGTTTCAATCATTGATAACACCGGGACAAACGAAAAAAAAAATCGTGTTTGCCACATCCAACACCGTTCATGATTACCAAAAAAAAAAAAAAAAAAAAAAACCATACGCAAATTGCCGTTAAAAGCTTTCAGTTGTACGTGCGAATTTTTTTTTAAAAAAATCGTTTACTAACTTAGGGAACCAACACTGTACTGGTATGCATAAATCACTGCTTTAACGGGATATACGGGCGAATACCCGCTGTTACGTGCATGAAAGGCTCAACTGATCTACGAAATTCGGTGGGGGAAAATGCGTTGAAGTATTCATGCCTGAATTTGAAGAACAAACATTTTTTTTTTAATTAAAAATACCGCATCCATTGTATTATTTATGAAGAATAATGACATTTTTCACCCAATTTTTAATTACTTTAAGGGGCCCTTATAATAAGGGGTGTATATGTGTCAGTAAGGCGAGATGATAAGCGCGACGCTCGCTGGTATTTTTAGCGCGGTATCGCCTCTAATCGCAAGGCGTTCATAGGACCACTATGAGATTTGAGCGGTGACCGTAACATTATATGCCGGATAAATGAAGGTAAAGGTGTAATGCAAGTCCCTTAAGTGCTTTCAAGAATGTGTATTGGTTTTTTTATGTCTAAAAATTACTCTGGAACCCCGCCTTTCAGCCATTTTAACTCTTCTAAAAATATATTTTAAAAACTTAATACGGAAAGAAAACTTATCGGCCCTCAGCGAATTTTGAAATGTTCTCCATAAACAAACCCAACTCGGTTATCTTGAATAGTTTGTTTTTTCAGCTCTGCACACCGTATGTTAGACCAGGTAGGTGGGGTCCTTAAGGTCTAAAAAAAAACCTAATTCCCAATCAATATTTTTGAAATAAACCATTTGAAATCTCAATGCTCTAGGGAAAATACTTTTTATTAACATTCACGTAATACGACAAAAAGTAATATTTTACCTTATTTTGCTCTAGGAATAATTACTATGGGTGTTTGTAGAGGAGTTTGTAATCACCCCATAGTTACACACTTATGGACAGTTGCACCGTTCTACTCTTCTATCCGCGATCCGATGATCTAAGTGCAAGGGTGATCTTTGGATCATTACTCATAAACGTTGCACCAACACATACTGGGACTGCACGATCCTCGCTCGCGTGAACCGAAGTTCATCAGATTTCAATCTGCGGCAACAGATGGCAGCAGCGTCGAAGGGAGGTTGGGTGCATTTATATTGGTGGGCTGAATCAATATGAAGTCGCTACAATCGATTATGATACGGTGAGCAAATGGATGATGCTGTAGCCCCAATATGCTCAACAGCCAATGCCTCATCCGTAGAATTTTTATAATGACTTGAAACACATACTGGTATTTAAAAGATATTACTAAACGAAGAAGTTCTGGAAAATAAATATGTTTTGTTTTTAAAAAAGAATTTTTTAATGTGAAGCGTAAGCGTTACTAAACAATTATATTAAAATATTGAGCACTTAAAACACTTAAAATGTGAAAAGTAAAAGTAACTCTAAAAAAAATCAGCAAACCTAGAATTCTTTAAAATAACGCCGAGCGGGATAAATGTACGCAAATTGTGTTTTCAACGACATTTCCAGTCGCGAATCACACGTAGTTCCCGCACCAGCCACTATGATTGGTTGCCGGAGCATCCGAGTCGACTACCGAATTCATTCCAATTTGCAGGCCGATAATTTTGTTTTAAATATAATCTAACGGCTCCGATAAAATGTTAAAAAGACTTTCGACGAGGAATTTTTTTTTGAAATGCTGCCCATCTTGTTAAAATTCCATTAAACAGTTAAAACTAATTGTGTTTCCCTTTGGCTTTGTGAACTTCGGTTCGCGCCATCAGCCACAGATGGCATCGCCGAGGTTGCACATTTCCGTTCGATGCGACTTCCCTTTCATTTTCACGAAATCACTTCTACCGAATGCCGTGCGCCCGAGAGCTAAGATGTTACACATAATATATATATATATATATATATATATATATATATATATATATATATTCAAATCAAGTATACGAGGAGTGCCGAAGCGTGTGTGTAATCATGGCCGTTTGCCGCTCATGTGGCCAAAGGAACAGGCGAGCTGGCGAACGCGTTAATCACAGTAATGGCCTCCAGGTCTGAGCCTCGGAGTTCCAGAGCAGACACTGCAACCGATCTGCTAGAAGCGCTGCCCTGGACTTTCAGAATTTCATTCGCGCTGGAGTGTGCTACCAGCAAACTGTGTAGCCCCCTAAAGAGCGGGCGGTGTGTACAGCTTCATGAAGAAAGAAAATTTTGATTGACAATTTTTTCTAATGTAA
The DNA here is from genome assembly GCF_032445375.1 of Bacillus rossius redtenbacheri. Classification (NCBI taxonomy): domain Eukaryota; kingdom Metazoa; phylum Arthropoda; class Insecta; order Phasmatodea; family Bacillidae; genus Bacillus; species Bacillus rossius. Next base: position 42,245,612 of record NC_086338.1, read on the forward strand.
TTTGAATGAAACCACGGCCAAAGAAACTTAGAAAATATTAACGAAATAACATTTTTCTCCTCTTCAACAAGCAAAGACTTAAAATGAAAACTTTGTATTTGCGTGTGTGTTTATTTTTTGGTGTTATAATTTACCAATATCACAAAAAAAAGGGAATTTTAATGCTATTATGTCATTTCAAACGCCATAAAAATTTTGTATACAACCTCCATCCTTAGTTTTTTAAATTAAATAAAGCAATCAAATATATCAACTCCAGTGTTTGACTCCTGGCACCCGTGATTTGTCAATGACGTACCAGCAATATATATATATATATATATATATATATATATATATGCAAATGGAACAGAAATATTCATCTAAAATTACAGATATTAATAGAGTTGTATATTTAAATGAATCACTGCAAAATAATCGTTCGCAGTATTACTGGGTTAGGATTCTTACCAGTGAATATATGCTCTTGTGTTGTCCCAGTACCTCCAATAGTTAAAGTTTTTTTTAAAACAGTTTCCTGACTAGCTTTCCAGTATTAACTGCGCACATTAAGCATACTAAAACCAAATTAAGCCAAATTATCGAATATTCGATTATATTTTCCATGGTTTAAAATATTATGCTTGAATAAAACTTGAATCAAAATACCAAGTTATGCGTCAATTTTCGTAATAAATAATCAGTATTATCTGGAAAAACGTATTTCATATACGAAAAAAAAAACCATATTCGTGTGTTGTAAAAAGTTACAATATATTTCTTGGAGTGTTAAAAACTATTTCTTGGCAAATTGTTTCTAAAGGAATCTCTTAAACGTACAGAAAATATTTTTCTGTGTAACTGCAATTCAACAACTGAAAATCCCTCCTCCACTACTTTATTTTACACTTTTGTACTTTTAATGTTTCGTGGAGTGAAAATTCATTCACAGTAAAAACATTCGATAATAGAACGGCGAACATAGCTCTTCTCAGATAAATGGACTCCCAGAGTATCAGTAATCCAAAATCTCCAGTCTAGGACTTTCATTTATGTGAGCGAAAGGTTTTGGTCAGAACTTTTACTACTATTTTTAATCACAGAGTATAAAAAAATTGATACTGCCACTCACATTTTATCAACGCGATACAGATTTAAGTACTGCTAATATGAAATCGGATTTTCATTATCATTTACAAGCCGATTAGTAGCTCACTAAATAAATAATTTTTCTCTCGGTGGTAAATAAATTTTGTAGAGAACATTTTCAAAAAAAAATATTTTATGACGATCAAAATACTTTTTCAGCCGAAATTAATTTGGTAACGTAAACAATTTAATGTCTTTGTTAGATATACTGACGTATTGACACCAAAGGTTGGCTCCACCTAAATGTGAATCGACTTCTTTCTGTTACAAAATAAGATCACACGTACTGCAGAAACAGTAGGAAAGAGGAATACTATGAATACAAAGCAGATTAGCAACTTCCGTTAAAAGTTTATATTTTTTAGCAAATTTTCTTTCTTCTCGGAGTACCGCTGTAATTGGTTCATGAACCGAGTTCCAAACTTTTTTAAAAATTGACACTGACTCCACTTTAACCATGACGTGGCTACACGTTTAAGAAGAAAATAAATTATTTGCGAATTGCGTTAGAGCTAATTTCGTGTCCCACTTAACATTCATCGCGTGATTTCCCAGCTAGTTGTAAATTATAACTTTCAATCTATTACAGTGTTGCCAAATTAATTAACCACGATCATTCATTACTGATTATACTTGTGACACTCCAGTAAATCAATCACGATTACGCAAGGTACATGCTTGCGTTTGTTCTGAATAAGTGGGAAGCCTACACTGAGGAAGGTTTTGAATTCCATTACAAAATATTCAACTAATGTCATAAATTAAATCCTATGTGGCGAGGAAACAAATGTGTATTTTAAACATACTTTCTATTCTATACGTACTAGTTGTTTCTGTTTTCGGACCGTAAATTTTATGTAAACAATTTTTTTATGTTTATTAAGCCACATTTACGTCATTAAATTTGAACATCAAACTGATTCAAATTAATTTTTAGTCAACCTAATCAACTACTTAATAGAAACATCAAAAGCAAAAACACGTTTTGTTTTAAAATATATATATTATTAAGTTTTCGTACTTTCTAAAATAAATTAAAATACAATAATGTGTGCAAGATGGATTCTCAATATTTGTTATATTGTAAAAATAGCGTTCGGCAATGTTTTTGCCTTGCACAAACCTTTTTGGAAGGTTAGCGAGGCCAGACAAATTTACATGCAATGCTGTCTTATCTTCTTCTTCTTTACCATAATAAAACTGTAGAACATTGAAAATATTTGGCAAAAAAATGATTGCGAGTGATGTAGGAAGTGTAACAGAATACAATAAAACTATTATTAAAAACTGTGTCTGTCTGTTTGTCTGTTTGAACACGCTACACAACTACTAGCCTAATTTTCATGGGGTTTCCACAGGTAACTTGAGCGTAGCTTGGGGCAACATTTATGTTTTATTTAATTAAAATCGGCCTACGGAAATAAAATATTTCTTAATTTAAAATTTTAGGAGTCTTTTCACTTCATACAGTTCGTAGAAAAGTCAAACAATGGAGTTAAATTTGTTAATTTTCAAAAGGAGTTCACTGGAAGTATCCGGGTGTTTACCTCAGTGAAACAATCATAACGTCGTAGTACAACAAATAACCAATAGATAGCGCTGTTGGTTTTGTTTTTTTTACCTCATTGATAGAACGAGTTTCGTAAGTTTACGTTAGTGAGAGCATTAAGCGAATTTACGAATACAACCAACAATTAATTTACTTGGCTAGGATATACGGATTTACTGATTTACTGATTTCGCAAAATCATATATTTTTTTTTTGGTTTTAAACTATTTTTATTGATTTTTAAAACAATTGTAACATGAACACTTTAAACTTATGATTTTCATCACTATGAGTTGATGATTTTATAATTTCACATTCTGTGTTTCATTATTATAAGAGCCATAGAAGTTGCTTACTTTATAATATTTAAAGTATTTAACTGAATAATTAAAAAAAAGCAAAATAAATAAGAGTTATGTCGATACAAAACAAAAAAAAAATACTGTAAATTAGAAACACTAAGTTCTAAATTCCATATCATGTTTAGTTTTCCCTTTTTTTCATTTCTTATAAACTACATGTATTGAGTTAGCAGAATGGATTAAAGATAAAAAGGCATGTACAAATGTAAAACAATTGATCAAAATTGTTTTCTTTGGGCAATGAAATCTGCTTTGTATACTGCAAACAGTCATTCTGATAGAGTAACTAAATATTACAATGTAGACATATTAAAGATAAAGAATGTATTTACAATTAAAATTGATGATATACTAAAAATTAAAAAATATATATGTTTTTATTAATTTATATTCTTTAGATAATAATCAAATTCTTCAATGAAATATAACAAAAAAAATACGAAAATAAATTTACTTTATTTAAAAGCCGAAGAAACGTGCCATTACTGTTAAATAAAAAAATTATCAAAATTAGTTTTTAAACGCAAAAAAACTAAAAATAATGTTTGTAATAGGTCTTCTATTCTTTCACTTTCAAGGAAAATTAAATAATCACATAGTTGACTGCTCCAACAAAGAATCAGTAAATTTTATGCCCAAAAAGATGAAAACTTATATTTCAAAAATATTACAATGCAATGCAAGTCCCTTCCCTTTTACAACTGTAGCAGATTTTTAATCAATATTAAAGAAAATATCAACTACTCAACCAAATCCTGATATGGCATATACAACGAAGCATCTGGTTTTTGTTTTTATACTATATCAAATTATGGAGATTTTATTAAACCTGTCATGACTTGATAAACCTGTCATCCATCAAGGTTCAAATGCACATAAAATATTTAGGTATAGAAAAAAAATGAAATGAAAAAATTGAGAAAATATTTTACTTTGTTAATACATTGTTTCATTTTTACCATCGCAATGCACAAGTTTGGCAATATTAATGACACAATTTTGTACTGCTTTATTTTTAAAAATAAATATCAAACAAATCAGCGAAGATTTTAAATGCTTCAAACAAGAAAATAAAATACTGAAAATAAATGTTTTAAAAAAAAGTCATGTGTAACTGACAAAATAGTTTTGGGCCCATACGCTAGATAAGAGTTTTCATAATATATTACTATCATAGCTATTTCCTGTGAGATGTTCTGCATCAGGTATTATCAGGCAAACAAATAATTGAAAAATTATTTAACTTAACAGTATCAAGGTTTTTTTTTTCAGAAGCAATCAGTTGTCAAGTAGTTAAATTGTCATTATAAAGCTAATCTTCCATCCGAGTTTTCCTTTTGCTAGTAGTTATGGGTCCCACCTAACAGATAGCGTCACATGTCACGCAAAACTTGGTATCAGTTTCCACTGTAAGAGTTAGTTGCGCCTCTATATATCCCTCCTTGCTCTATGGTCAGTCCAAAAGGTCTCCCCACTCACAGACTTGCAGTAAAGTCCTGTGTCGCCCGGCTATCTGATTGGTCGAGACACGCAAGCCCCTGCATCGCGGCAAGGTCTCGTGATTCTTGAATGACCCACAACAATCGATATCTGAACCAGGGCTGGGGCGATAACAGCACAACAGCGCCGGCTAGCTATGGAGAATAGCGATCTTCAAAACTATGACAAGGGGAATTTGAAGTAGTCGGTTTTCAAAGAAAGCAAATACCTGTTCAAGCGACACATGCATGTAATAATTCTCTCTCTCTCTCTCTCTCTATATATATATATATATATATATATATATATATATACATATACATATCCGTGAAAATGACACACAATTATTATTTAAAACCGAAACACTCAACATACAAAAAACTGGGGAAATTATTCAGTTCTTTGGTTGGCATAGGATTCAGGTAGAATTCTTTGCTTTGCTATTATGTGCCTACATATACATACATAAACATGAACCATATTTTAGCCTTCCATAACAAACATTTATTAAAAAATTATTGCTTCACAGTACTTCTGTTCTAATGCAGTTGACCTTAGGTTGCTAATAAGTCACCTGTGGGTTGTTAGGTTTCGTGTTCAAACCCGTGTAAGCTATAGATGTTTCTGGCTTTTTTTTTAACGTATGCTTATGTATCATGCAGTTCATATCGATCTTAACAATCTAGCAAAAAAATTATACAAACAATTAATTTAATTTAATATTTTTTATTGTTGATTTCAATTACTTTTTTCAGAATATATTTTCCATAAAGCATATTTTTTTTGTGAGCGACGTTTAAATTTGTAGGAATACTATTTACTTATCGCTGAATTATTAACATATATCTTATTGGCAGTTACCTAAAATGTTTCATTTGGTGGTTTTGGGCAAAATTTTGTTTTTAGAATGCTTCTCTTCAGAGTCTAGCAGTAGTCAGTCAGCAACTAAGAATTAGTATACTACTTAATCACCAGAGTATTTTTTAACCGTTTCATTTAGGCATTAAATATTTGTCGTTAATGTATCTTCTTTTTTTTAACGTTTCTTCGATAGCTGAAATATTAAGTTTTCATAAATCGTTCATAAAAGTGTATTTAAATAAATACTTTTAAACACGCAAGATAATAATAATACGCACCAAAACAAAAAAAAAATAGCAGAAAGGTCCGAAGACCCTTAGTTTGGTTGCTGGTATGTATGACGTAAAAGTGACAGTCACAAAAAAATTCCATAAGTGGCATAAATTATATCGATTAAATTTTTAATTCAAGATTAAAAAACCTGCACTGAAGTCAGTATTATTTTATAGTGAGGGAAATAATTGTCTTGACCAGAGTTTTCTTTCCTCTTAAAATGTTATTTGTTACTGTAATTGAATATAAATGTAAGAATATAATGTGCGTATTCTTAAAATGTTTTAAGTTGAACTCGCGAAACGCTCATGGATGCCGGTGGATACAGACGGTAGATATAAAAGAACACCTTAAATTACAAATTAAATTACAAATTAAGGACACACAAAAAAAATTCTCGGAGTGTAAATAGTAAAAAATCACTAAGCCACACGGCAGCAAAGACTTTTATAAAAAAAATTTCCTTTGGAAACCAGTTGCCAAGAAATATTTATTGTAACTCTGTACAACATATTACTGTAGTTATTTTAGCATATTTTAAACACTCATTTTTTTTCTTCGAGATAATAGGGGAGTATTTCTTACGAAAATCGGCGCATAATTTTATGATTTATGATTCTTCATTCAAGCATGATAATTTTTTTCGAAACCACGGGAAAGATAGTCAATATATTCCAAACATTTGACTTAATTTGGCTGTGTCATGCTTAATATATGCGCAGTTAATACTGGAAAGCTGTTCAGGGAACGGTTAACAAATAACTAACTATTGGAGGTTCTGGAACAACACAGAGCATAAGTGGCCGGGTAAGAATCCGAAGCTACTATTCTGTAGTGATACAGTTGTTTTCATGTAAATGTAGAAATTTACAAAAAAAATAGTGTATGATACATGTGAATTTTCGCAAAGTGACGTCTCAACCGCGTAATGAAATAGATTGGGCATGCAATTTGCGCAGTAACGTATTTGTGGGCGCATTAGTTAACGGATAGATAATAATTGATCTACAGGACCGTTAGAAACACGTACAATGCTGCACGCAGTTCGCACATAGCCAAGGTTGTACCGAATGTCGTAACACATTTTACATTCAAGCTTAAGACGAGAAGTGTTTTAGAGCTATGTCAGTGCCTAACACGCCAAAACTATAGCTCTTCATCAAATGACTGCATTGCATTGAGTAATTTGAACAATGAAGCAAGTGTGTTTCGGGATGGGATACCGAATGTAAAAAAAAACGCACGTGTCGTTAACATCAGCTAGGTCTGATGGTTCTACTGACAAATCGTAAGAAAAGGACGGAACCAGGCTCAGAAGACGAGAATCAGTCTACGTCATCATTAGTCCAAGCTTTAACGAAGAAAATAAGTAGTTTCAAGCTGTGTTCAAAATAACAGAAAATATAAGTAAATTTTCGAGGTGTTCATTTAATTTCTAAAAAAAAAAAAAAAAGAAGGGATAGTTTAGTTTATCTATGAATTTTTCTGTGATTTCAATATGAAGTTCTTTATTTTTTTAAATGGCATAGCATACATTTTAGTACCTTGTTAATATTTCATATTAATTAACAGACTTCAAATTTTGATAATTATGAGTACATGTATTGTGTAATTTGTATATGTATACTGTGTATATATTGTGTATACTGTGTATTTTGGGTGGCTACAACAGTTGTAATAATACCTATTACAACAGTCAAAAGGTACTAAGAGCTGGTTTATTTGCCGTCACATGCATTTTACTTATATGGAAGTTTCACTACACGCCTTAGCTATATGAGATCCACACACATGAACAAATAACCCAGTTACATGGTCGTGAAAGGAAATTAAATACTTCAGAGGATTTATAATGGCCAATAACGTTGTCCATTGTACCTGTACGTTCTGTTATGAATGGCTTTCAATTAGATTGCTGTTTACCTTGGTTAAACAAGTCAGTTCGGGTCTGTAGTTTTAACATAGTATGAACTTCAGTGAGGAAAAACAAATATGGATTCAATTCACAGCAACAATTTCATAGTTTTTTTTTTTAACTTTTAACGCAAAGAGCAACCAACGTGTAGAGCAAATATAATAGAGCCCCATTTTAAAATGTAATGTAAGGGGGAAAATACACGAACTAAAATAATAAACTTTTGTTCTGATTTGATAGTATTAAAAGAGAAACGCCGAGATTCTGAATATTCCTACTGCTGGTAAAAAAAATTAATGTTTAACTAGTTTTTTTTTTGAGGAGGGGAGGAATTTCGCTAGCGATCAGGAAGGGGGATGGAATGTTTAAAAACATCCGGTTTCTAAAAATTAAAAAAAGGTTCACGCAAATTACATTCGCGTTAACGAACACTTCTGAAAAAAAAATTCTGAATACAAAATCACTTGGTAACAATAAATGACTAAAATTTACATAAGGATTAAATTTCCTCATACATACCCTTATATAAGCTCTCAGAGAATTTGCGAACGATATTTTCACGTATTGGCTTAAAAAAGTATACATTTGTATGCTGTCATCTGGGTGGAGATGTGGTAGCAAAACACAAATGCTGGTAACTTAACGGTAAAACAATGACGTCTTGATTTTGATATACATAATTATTCATTTAATCATATCTTGCTTAAAATAGTAGCAACCAAAATGTATTTAGTAATATTTTTTAGGATTACATTATTAATAATACGTGTGAATAATTTAAGCATCAATTCAGAGTTCATACTGTATTTTTTTTTGTAAATGGAACAGAAATATTCATGTTTGATTACATATATCTGTAGATTTGTACATTTACATGAAAACAACTGTATCTTTACAAAATAGTGTTCACTTTAATACTGGGTTCAGATTATTACACGGACCTTCATTCCTTGTCTTGTCCCGTCCTAGTACCTAGAATATTTAAAGTTATTTGTAAACCATTCCCTGAATAGCTTTCCAGTATTAACTCCGCACATAATAAGCATGAGACAACCAAATTAAGTTAAATGTTTGTGTACTCGAATATCTTTTCCATGGTTTAAAAAAATTATGGTTGAATGAAACATCAATAAAAATATAAAATTATGCGCCAATTTTTCGTAATAAATACTCAGTATTATCTAGAAAAAAAAACGTATTATATATATGTGCAAAAATAACCATAGTCATGTGTTATACAAACTTACAGTATCTTTTTGTAGCATTACAAACTCTTTCTTGGCAACTGTTTCCAAAAAAAACCTATTGTAAAATTACAGAAAAAAATTTATATGTAATAACAACTGTGTATAGTCATATTTATAATAGGTATCGTAATTTTTAGTATTTTTTAAAACTAAATTTAGACGTACTTTGTAACCAAAGTGTGCGGAATTTAATTGTATGACATGACATAACTGGCTAGAAACGTGCAGAGCTTCAGAAGACGATGAAGCTTCAGAAGAAGGTGATCGTCGTGTGCATGTAGTGGAGGAACACGGCTTTACGTGTATGCATATGAGTAGAGACCGGAAAAATTCGCGGGTTCATTTCCTGATATGCTAAAATTCAAATAATTATACCGTTGTGCTGCTTCTGCTATTTGTTCACTGTTAATATGTAGGACTCTTGGCCAATTAGAGACAATCAATAAAAGAAGTATCCAACCACAAGTTACCCACTTGAGACGCCTCAAAATTCAGTACCCAATGAACGGGCGTCGTTTGCCCAAGTAGGCAGAGGATCGTGTAATCTATCCTGGAGGTCATTGAACTCGCGAATTTTTCCAGTCTCTACATATGAGTTAAAATGGCGACCTTTTGCCTTATAACGTGTGCACAAAGCACTAGACAAAAGTAAGCGAGTGAGAGAGAGAGAAATTTATACTCTCAAATTTTCCGAAATACGAGTATAGTTGTTTCTGGAGGCAAATGGAAATTAAATAAATATTTGTCTCCGTGATATTTTCAACGAAAGGCACCCAACTGCGTTTTTAAGCATCCCATGTTAATGTAACTTTTTTTCTCTTAAGATAGCGCCATTCATCAGCACTTCGTCACGAATCACCTTGTAAGATAATGAGTATTGACCCTAACATTATCAAGGCTTAGGAATGTATGTTCCTTTCAAGAATCTGCACATATAGTTTATAAAACATTATATATATACGTATAATATGTATACATATATGTATATACATACACATAATCCACTATAATTTACCCAAAAAAAATTTTAAAAACTAAATTTTGGAAACAAACCTATCAATCCAACCATAGCATGTTCTTTAATTCCTTTTTAAAACTAGCACATATCGGATAATTTGAGCATTTAAAAAAAATTAATGGGTTCACAAGTGAGACGTCACAGTTTTTAAGATGATTGCCTCGCATTCCAGAGAGCTCGGGTTCGAATCCCGAGACTATCACCCCTACTTGACCTCAAGATCACTCTAGGCAAAAATGTTGGCTTTTTTTTTTCGCTTGCAGCGCCACCTACGCAAATGGCGACTCCTGAGCGTAACACGTTTTGTGTTCTGCGATTTGCTAAGAGGTGGATATTTAATTTCAGTTAAACGTGCGTTTCGTTTAAAGTTTAATTGTGATCTCGCCATGTGGCAAAAAACATTTGCCGATAGTTTAGGAAAATCGAGACGATAGATATCTTTTTTCTCTAGTCTCCACGTTAGGCTGACATAACGCCATGACTGGCCAGAGTTGAGACATAGATTTGAAGAGGCTACTGCTTCCATTACTCCGGACTGGTTAACCCAGTGCGGGAAGGATTGGACTTTAGGTTGGATGTGTGCCGTATAACTAAAAGTGCACGTATTGAACATTTCTAAGAAAAACTAGGTTAGTTTATCTTCAATTTGATGTTTGATTTGTTATAAATAGTCCAAATTTAACTATTATGATATATCATTGTAACTGGGGAATTATTTTTTGGACGTTCTGTGTATAGGCAAGTTGATTGTAGCCTGGAGTAAAATAAATCCGCCGATTAAACGTGGCCCTCTAATCACCCGTCGTCGACCAGATCGCGCCTATCGGGGCGCACATACATTGTGCAGGGCTTCGGAAAAATCAATGCAATCTTAAAACTGCTCAAGATATATGAAAGGTGTCCGTTCACGAAAATCATTTAAGAAAATCTTGACGTTGGAATGATAGTATTGTCTTCTTAATTCGCTTTTCAAACTCTATTTTTTTGGAGAGTTAAAAGGGCTCAAATATGAGCGTTTTCAGGATAATATGTGGGTATGAAACACGCAATAAAGATCATTGCAAGGCCTCATAGGTACTTTGCAATACACTTTTATCTCCATTGATCCTATTTAAAATACTATGGTTTTTTCCGCTGAAATCTCATATTTGCCCTACACAGGGGAAAAAAATCCGTTTTTTTTTTTTAACAAAATATTCCTTTAGAAACCAGTTGCCAAAAAAAAATAGTTTGTAATACTACAAGACATATACAACACATGGCTATAGTTATTTTTGCATATATGAAAAATACGTTTCCAGATAATACTGAGTATTTATTACGAAAATTGGCACGTAATTTTATATTTTAATTGAAGTTCATTTTAGCATAATTCTTTTAAGCCACGGAAAATATAGGCGAATATTTAAAAAAAAATTGAACTTAATTTGGTTTTCATTACGCTCGCTAAGTGCGTAGTTAATACTGGAAAGCTACTAAGGAATCGGTTTACAAGTAACTTTTGACTATCGGATGTGCTGGGACAACACCAAAGCATATATAGGGTAAGCATGCGAACTCGTTATCACTGCGAACACTTGCTTACATGTAAATGTACAAGTTGGCGTGAATATTTCTATTCCATTTACAATATATATATATATATAGTGTATGCACGACGGGAAGACTCGACGCAAACACGCCCCTCGTAGCCCGTTGCCCGTGCTGCGCCGGCGCGGGCTAAGGCCCCCGCCTCGTCAGGGGTGCGTGCGTGTCAGTGAGGCTCGCTGGTGCTTCTAGCGCGGTGTCTCCTCTGGACTGGCGCGCAGTCTTCTCGTCGTGCACAGGACAACTGTGAGATCTGAGCGGTGACCGTAACATTACATGGCGGAGAAATGAAGATGAAGGTGTAATGCATGTCCTTTAAAGTGCTTTCAAGAATCTGTACCGGTTGTTTTACGCCTAAAAAAATTACTCAGAAAAACATGCTCTTTGGCAAACCTTAATCCGAAATTAAAAGTACTTTTCGGCCGTCAGCGAACTCTTAAATGCTTTTTTTTTTTTTTTTGTAAGCAGACCTCAGTGCTCGGATATCTTGTGTAGTTTTTTGGAATCGCGTTGGTTTACCTATCTGAAGCTCTGCGCACCGCGTGTGTGTGTGCCCGGGTGGGCGGGGCCCTTTAAGAGGGGACGTCACGTGACCGAGTATCGTCCGTTGTCCTCCGGGCGGAGCTATCCCGACACTCACCTTGATTAAAATGCCATTCGGGTGATTATTCGTCACCCTCGCCGCCTTTAATAAGGATCAGGGCTGGATGACGTCGGTGTAGAAGCTAGGGGGGAAGGGGGGAGGGGGGGGTCCATGTGCCGTTTCTCGTCGCAATGCGCGAGCACGGCCGCCCTCGCATTGCCTCCTTCCCCCCGCAACACCCCCTCTTCACCCCTCCGTGGCATTCACCCGGCCCGTCTCCTAGCAACCGCGCAAACCTCTATACACGCCTCTCGCCATTTCCATACAGCGGGATAATCAACACGTCTGCGGCGGGTCGCGGGAGGCTGATGGTTCCCCCCTCTCTCCCCTTGCTCGCATTGTCATCTCTCCAATGGGCGTAACTCTCTCGGGTACACGCCGAGTTGTTTTTCCCTGCGGGCGGAGGAGGTCGCCGGGAAAAAAAAACACTCCGAAGACTGACTCGCTGCGAGGACTGTTGCTGCGAGGCAATGTCCCGGATCGCGTTCCCGACGGACGCTCGATTGCTGGATGGTTTCACGCGTGACCCTCACTTCACGTGGACGGTGGACCGAATGCATCTTGTCAACCTGAACTTTCTCTGATTTTCGCCGGCTTTCGCGGGCCATTTCTCTGAAGTAGCTCGGCTTCTGGGTTGTAGCCGCGTCCTTGGTGAATAATTAAACCAACGTTTCGGTGGTCGACATTGCAGTCGCCATCATCAGGGAGCAGTTACCTTAAGGTACAACCCAGAAGCCAAGCTATTTCCTGAAATTTCTGTCCCAAATTATGTCCTTTCGGTTAGTACAGAAAAGAAGCAGTACATTCACGCAGATAAAAAAAATTTCTGAACTTAAGATGCTTTAATTTATGTTTCATTCAACATATTTATTTTTTAAACCATGGAAAATATAATCGAATATTCAATAATTTGACTTTATTTTGTTTCATAGTGGTTTTTAATGTGCGCAGTTGATACTGGAAAGCTATTCAGGGAACGGTTTCCAAATAACTATTCGAGGTACTGGGACAACATGAAGCATAAATGCCCGGTAACAGTATTACCTACTTCTAAAACTATTTTGTAGTGATACAGCTGTTTTCATGCAAATGTACAAAATTACAAATGTCTGAAATTTAACATGAATTTTTCTGTTTCATTTCCCCAAAAACAATTACTGTGCATGATATTTCACCAATTAAATGAAAATTTAAAACTTAGTTGCAATGCACGAAGATAATATATTCAAAAATACACTTATTTTGTCTATCTATGTTCACTGCGCTCTGGTGACTACTTTAAGAAGGCAGTAGTTTCGGACATGGCAAATGCAGAAAATACAGTTTTCCCAGGAACAATGTGTCTTCGATCACATTATGACCAGGACCTCATACAGGCTCGGAATTTTGTAGACGGACCCTAAAGGCTTTGTCACGCTGTCATATTTTCTAACAAGTTGAATCAATAAAGTGGGAGGGTTATGAAGTTACCGAAAACATTACAAGCACAGCAATATCTGTTTGAAAAGTTGAATGACTTGAGATTCCATCAATAATTTGGTTCTCAAACATGTTAGATGTTGGATGCAATCGGCCAATCAAAACCTTGTCCATTGAAAACGGAAATTACATCCATTTCCATCAAAACGATTCTTTAAAATGACCCAAGATCACATGGACAATTAACAAGTTGTAGTCATTCCCGAAAATTTATTAAATATTAAACGTCATTGATTTCACAGGGAAACCTATTTGTAGAAGTCAGTCACTATTAACTTCAGGATTTATAAATGATATAAAATGTGTTAAGGAAGTCAAATTTATAAATTTTAAATGGAACATTTTTTTAAATGTCTAAAAACTGTCAAAACCAAGATGGCAACGTTATGTTCCTATCTCTTCCCGTTCATCCACCTTCATCAGTCTGAACCTAGCTGAAGGAGATTTCAACCGGTGAATGTACAAAAAAAAGTTGGTAAGGGGATGGAAATGCCAGGCCCAATTTACAATTAAAAACAAAAACTAGGGCAGACAACGGTGCAGGTCTACGTTGCAATTTTTCCCGAAATATTCACTCCAAAAAGAAAACGGGGGGGAAAAAAATGTTACCGTCAGGCTGTAACGGAACAGTTGACGGCGTTACCGGAACATCGGAGCGACAAAAGCTTACCTCCGCTGATAACATTATTATTCCAACAAACGAAGTTAGCTGGTCAGAGAGATTGGAGAGATGTGTACGGTAGGTGGGAAATCGTAAAAGGGGGCGGGGGGGGGAGGAATGAAGGGTTTGCAGGCCTCGTGCGCCCGATTGGGTTTTTTGATCCGGCAGGCAATCGTCCACGGCGCGACGAGAACGGCTCTGATAAAAAAAAAAATTAAAACAATGTGACGGACTTCCGAATCCCCCCCTTCACTTCTCGCCGCAGAGACCTTTCTTCCGCCCGGGCGCACTAGCGCTATCTGTCGCCGGGTCGTTGAAACACGGGTGTAGAAGGTGGGGTGGGTGGTAGAGGGGAGGGGGCTGGGTCGTCAGATGCTGAAAGACCCCGTCATCGGATCTGTCACCGCCGAAATCACGTCCGTGTGTCTCGTGCTTCGTTCGACGTTTCGAAACAAGAGGGATCGACGATGCGACACCATTATTTGATACGGCATAAAGGAAAGAAAAAAAAAAGTAACTGTCCGCACGTTGAAATAGATGAAAAACTTGTGGTTAGCTTATCACGTATAGATTTTGCAGCTACGGGCTTGTAAATGGTTGGATGATCATTTTCATATCTCGTGCACTACACAAGTGGAGACAGTTCCGTTTTGATATAGGTTTTGCTTGTTAAATGTTAGAAAAAAATAATAGAAATAAAATAATAAAAGGACTGTATTTTTGTTATAAATACGGCTTGTGAAGTGTAAATTTAATCAACTTTAAAATTAATATTCAGTTTTCGATATTAAAACAAACACGTGTGTAAAATTAATTAATAAATTTAATAAAAAGTAAATAAAATTTAATAAATAATGTAAATCAATAAATATGCTGAATGTTTACTCAAATTTATTAATTTAAATTATATATTAAATAATAATGTAATAACTTAAAATGTAAAAATTGTACCTACGTAGATTATTATAAGTATTATTATATTAGTATTATATAAATTATTCTTATAAAAATTAATATTCGTATGATACAAATACACTTGAAAAAAATTATAAAAATAATTAATATCACTAATATTCACAATAAATAAATGTTTCTAATATATGAACCAGTATTCAATATCAATCACTAAAGTGTGATATTTTAAAGCACGTATATAATTTTTATTTGTATGTAGTCTTTTTTTCATCCTGAGATCGCGCAGCGTTAAAATTCTCTCATATTTTTTTAATAACATGTCTAAATAGGTATAACTGGAAAAAAATAAGTTAACTAATTACATAATCGTGTGCATACTATACTCCAGCAGAGTTTTATAAAATCTTATGATCACAATTTCCTTAATAATTTTCATACAATTTGCTCAAACATGAAATAAATCAAAATATTACTCTTTGCTACGATAGGGTGTATGTATAGGCCTACAGTTCTGGCTAAACTAAATTTGAAATCAACCAAACATTATTTTTCCGCATAACATGTCATGCAATGAGATTTGTTTTCTTGGCTCAGCAATAGGGAATCTTTAACCAACACACTTCTTAAATTCTCATTTCCAAGTTTATGTGGTTGATTGAAAATATTCTGCTGAAATAAATAAATTTATTTTTTTCATTGCATATAATATTAAACATGGTATTGACTATCATGTATCGTGTTAACAAACACAGATGATGATGATGATTATATACGAGGGCGTTTTTTTGTCAACCCACGGTGGACTATAACAAAATGAAAAATTTACATACCACAATAATTTTATTACCAAAAGTTCAGCAATCGCCAAAACGATCGAGGCATTTGTCATATCGTCACACAAGCAACATGTCATATGATAATTGTTATACTCACTACCATCAGCTCAGTAACATGTTCCTCTAATTGCTGCAAAGGAATATCTTATGATTAGAGGGGGGTAGAAGATAGGAGGAGCGGTGGAGAAAATATGAGTGGAAAAGAACAGAAGAGTAGTGGGGGAAGTAAAGAGGAGGAGCGAGGGAAGAAAATAGGAGAAGGATAAGAATATATGAGGGGGGAATAATAGAGGAGGAGGGGGAAGAATAGAGGAGGAAATGGGGGAAAAATAGAGAAGTGGGGAAGAAAAAATGATGAATAGGGAATAAAAGAGGAAGAGTGGAACAGTGGAAGAAGAAAAGAGGAGGAGTGGTGGAAGAAGAGAGGAATGGCAACGGGGAAGAACTTTTGAGGAGTGGGGAGAGAAATGATGTGTAACCTATTAGTTAAACTATTTCCTGGCTGCACAGCTCTCCTGGTCGAGAATTTACATATGTTCCGAAAGTTAATTTTCACTGCCTCATCGCGCGGTAGAGACAGCTCACAGCATCTGTTCATTATCGACTTGCCGGCCCTTTGAAATGCACAGGTGTGTCGTGAACGAAGACTCTTTCCTCGCAATGTTTCCCACTACACACGTGGAGCAAACGACTCTGCTACTCTTCGGGGGAAAAAAAAAAAAATATTCTCGTCTGCCTTGTCCCGCGGTGTTCGCTTTAAAGAAGGTTATGTTGAGGGGGGGGGGGACGAATAAATTCATTTCTCTCTTTCGCTCCAGCATCTGCACCGTCTCTCACAGCTATCACCCGAGGTCAAAGGAGAGAAAAAAAAAATATGTTTTGCTCTTTAGCTGATTCTGTTTTGTAAAATGTGGATTCTGTAATGTTAATTAAATTACCCTCATATATGTTTGCTGTTATTACACTCGTGATCATAACAGGACTCGTGTGCTGTACAGTAAGTACATGATCATTCGCTGCACAAAAAATGGCTACCACATAACGCGGTTGAACTTCGCTTGTGCCTGCTTTCCCTGGTCCGGAGGTACGAATAACTATCTAAATATCACACAGACGTCGAACATTAAGACTCTAACACTTTCCTTCTTTACATGGTAGTGGACGTTTCCGTGGACTGGTGGGTTTTCTCCGGGCACTCCAATTTCCTCCACCCATTCATTCGGTCAATCGTCCGTTCGCATTCGAATCGCCACTCGCCGATCCTAATGGCCCCTATGTGTAAGAAACGCTATATTCCGTATATCTGTGTACTTGCATACATAATATCCTGAAATTCATGGATACATACGACGACATGTGATTCTTGAGGCAAACTAAGTCGAAAACATTATATATTATAGGTATATATGAAAATGAATTACAGGTTACCTGTTTTCATGGAACGTTATATTAAGTTAGTTTAAACTTTGTTATTGAAAACCCATTCAAAAATATATTTTACAATTTATTTCTCTTTTACCATTTAATTAAAAAATCGATATAACTAGGTTATATAACACATCTGCAGCAATCTGCGGAAGGAACACAAGACCTAACTTTTCCATCAATGAGACCATAAATAAACAAAACAATTTGTATTATTTTTTTTAAAGGACTTTTAAACTGAAGAATGTGGGTTAGGTTTGTAAAGTATTTAATCCGAAGCGCTTTGCGTGAATACATACATATTTCTAACGTCGGAAAAATAGGCCGTCCGCAATGCAGGAAACTGCCTCGATCTGCCTACCTTTAAGGAGTTGTTTTCACACTTTTAGGATTTTTTTTTATGATTGTACTTGTTTTTATTTGGGTTATTTTATCACATTTTAATTCATTTTCATACGTAACCACAAGGCAGAAGTTAAAGCAAGTGATCCTTTGCTTCACAAAAATTATTTCCAAGCAGATGCAATGTCTTTCTTAAATGTCAAAAGTGTTCCTAAACTAGTCGTTTACTGCTCGTGCCCGTATTTCAAAAATCAATTAATTAAAAAAAAAGCGCTTGTGATAGAAGTGAAACTTCTTTGGCAATTCAAGCTCGACTCGTAGGTACTTATATCGTTTTCATGCTAATATAGCCCGTGGCGCAGTGCACAATAAGCTCAAACCCCGTTGTGTTGCCCTCTGGCCAAATCCTCCCTTACTAGATGCCAGCAAGTCGGGTGGCGTCAGGCGCAGGCGGGTCCCTACCGCCGCGACCCGCCTATCCCTGCAGCGTGGCGGGATTCAACCTGAGCCGCACGCCGCCACGTGGATCCCGCTCAAGGGAACGAGACCTGACGAGTTCTCTGCACCGTCCGCAACATTTTAGCGTCATAAATCAGTTTCCAACAATGTGTATTTGAGATGGAACACTGGACGTTGGGATTACGTTTAACTGAATGAAGTTCAACCAGCGCGAATTTTATAGCTGTAAAAATATTATTTCATTGAAGTAGTTGGGGGGAGGAGGATTAAAAATGTACTTCCAATTATTTAAATTAAAAAAATTTGCTACAGTTACCAAATTCCCAATGGTTGTATAACTTAATTCAATTAAACATATTCCAAATGCCCAGTGTTCCAAGTTAAATACTTTCTCTATTATCTATAGTCTATATAAATAAAAACGTAAATGTTCGTTTGTAAAAAAAAATAGCTAATCTCCGAAAGTTCTTCGCCGATCACTTTGAATTTCTGAGAAAATTTTACGTTCATTTAGGGGCGTGTTTTATATAATAAAATAGAAAAAATTTATTTGTATACGTGCATATAAAAAAAAATTCAATAAAAAAAGACCTGTGTACACTCAGTACACGCGTAGAAGTAAAACCTTTTTGTCAATTCAAACCTCGACTCGGCCTTTCTTTGGCGGCAGAAATGTTTCAAAAAAAAAGTTTCACTAAAACGTTACATTAAAATTCGGCCTTGAAATTTTACTCTCAACACGCCCAAAGGAGTTTCACTTAATTGTGAAGTTAAACATTATGAGAAGAAATTTGTGCTTTCTCTTTTCTTTGTTTTCAGTCTAACCAGACAGGGCTACAGCAAACGCGTGGCCGGTGCCGCTAGTTTACAAACAAAAACGAAGAGATTATTTTAACTTTAACTTTTATACATGTTTGCTATTTGACTTCTTCCAATCTGTGTTATTCTGTTAAGGATAGGACGATGATAGGAAAAGTAGGAAACGAATGGGAGTGTTTCAAGTTTGATGTGCCTCGAAAAAGTCAAATCGATGGTTGTTCCAATCGAGTGGAAGTGAGAGATAGATGCGGCGCAAGCGTACAATGAGCGTGACGGTAAACATCGTGACGGGACAATGTGCGTAATGGGACACTTTTTCGTGCGTGCAGCCGGCGTTCATCGATTTATTAGACGTTGTCACGTCAAAAAAAAAAAGGTTGTTGTTGAGCCGTGGAA
Organism: Bacillus rossius redtenbacheri; assembly: GCF_032445375.1. NCBI lineage: Eukaryota > Metazoa > Arthropoda > Insecta > Phasmatodea > Bacillidae > Bacillus > Bacillus rossius. The sequence goes on from NC_086338.1 coordinate 42,265,006, forward strand.
AGCAGTTTGGACCGCAAGTGGTATTAGACGTTTCCAACTTATTTCCCCCGTGATGAACCTGCAGCTGAAGTTAGTCGGTCGGATCCGGGCCCGCCGTGTGTCGCCGAAGGCCGGGGTTCAGGAGAGCGGACAAAAAGCGCGTACCGCGGAGTGCTCATCGCTCCGTATTGCTTCGCCAAACGACACCCCTGGGGCTTCGCCCGGATTCCCGGCGATGCCACGCCCAGCCCCAGAGTACGAGAGAGAGAGAGAGAGAGAGAGACCGCGGGAAAAGCCGCGCGCCGACAAAGGCTCTGAAACTTTGATGAGCCATAAGAGCCCCGGCTCTCTGTAATAACAATCGCGGCGCGCTCTCAATTATTCAGAGCAGCAGGCCGCTCCGGACAGGGATGACAACTGTTGCAAAGGACGCGTCACACCGCGCGCCCGAAGGGGTAAAAATATCCCCGTCGCCTGGTGAAGCCGTCGAACGGGAAAAGGCTTTAATTTTTTTTTGAACATGCGGGACCACTGCGAATCGGCTAGTGCACTTGCGAAATCCTACGTAATCGCACATTGGCCTCCGGGGATTCCCAAACAGAAATACAAAATACTGAAAAAAAGGAAAGAAAAAAATTTTGAAGCTGAATTATAAATGCCAAAAAAAAAAAATGAGAAAAAGTTTTAAAAAAATTCCTAGTCACCGGGCGGGAAATCTTAACCTTAACCAAGATTCCACCGTAACTCTTCAGAAATAAGCGCATTGAACCAAGTATTTATCGGTAGTGGCAGATAGGCACGGTCCCTCGTAGCGCTTTTTCTTGTGCCTTTTATTCCAGTATTATGTTGAATTTTGGTCTTCGTGGAGGAGGTGCGAGTGTGTGGTGGATGGTCCCGTTTTACCTTTAGTAGGGGCATGCATATTTCGCGAAAAGATTCCTCGACTAGCTGAAAGTTAAAACACTGTAGCATCGTCTGTGTTTCGTCATTGGGTGTCTTTCTTCCAGGTACACGACGACTGTCACAACACCAATAACAGTAATTCAGTTCGGAAGCAAACGCATCCTGAGTGGTTCGGTCAAAAAAGGCAACGACTTCTCTCGCAGACGGCCGCCAATCACAAGGAAGAAACCGCTGGTGCGGGTGTACCTTGTTGCGGTCTAATAGGCGTTCAGATTTATTCGCGAAAAATGCCTGTCCCTAACCATTAGTACTGCGTTAGTAGCTTTGAATCCATCCTCTTGAAATAATTTAACGATGTCCTCTGGAGCGAGGACTACCCTGACCCGCTTCTCATCAGGTAGTGCCCACATTCTCTCTCTGTTTTGGTAAAACTATTGTATTTGTTTTGTCTTTTCGTTTTGTCGTGTTTTTGTCTCGTTTCAACTGTTGTGCTGAATTATTTTGGGTTCAATATTTTTACGTTGTCATCATTTGTGGTTTTTTTTTTTAGTTCTCTTAGTACATTTTTCTTTTTTTTTTTTCTTTGTTTGTTGACCATATTCCTGTTTCGGAATATTTTGTGGTGTTCATACCCTTGTTGACAGCAGCAATTGTTTGCTTAATTTTGTGTGTTTTTTGTGTTTTTTGGGTATTTTTATTTATTTATTTTATTTATTAGTTTTTATTCAACAGAAAAAGTTCTTAGTAATGGCGTATGTCCAAAAACTTACATCAAGTCCCACGTAAATGGTTGAGCGCCTATTTCTCTTAAGTGCAGCAGAAGATTTGCACATGTTTCAATACTTTCAGGGTAGAAGTTGATTTTCTCCCCAATGATGTTTACTGTGACATCCCCAAATTTCTGTCGTAAGGTTTGGAGCTGCATGTTCGAAAAATTGTATAGGCATCAAATTTGGGTTGGGGGGGGGGGGGGGAATCCGTTATGGACGTTTGGGGCCCTCTTTTGTTGAGCGGTAGGTTTTTGTGCCAATGCTGCTGTTTTTTTTAATTATTGTGTTGCTGTGGCAGGCATTCTTGAAGGAGAAAGATCGTCTTCAAATTAAGGGTCCGAATCACATTGCTTGTTTTTTTTTTTTTTTTTTTTTTGCACTTGGCTTTGTTCATGTTGTTCTTCTGCCCAAAATATTTGGTCTGAGTCCGGATGTAGTTATAGGTAGGGACACCTTAATTCCGCAAATACATTTCGTGTCAAGGTATTTCACAAAATACTGTAGCTTTTCTCCTGTGGTTATTGGCTGAGGTCGGTGAGAGGTGTCGTCCCGCTCTTGACGGGGCCAATGAGAATGTGGTCACCATACTGCTGCACCCTCACAATTTTACATGACTCTTAGAAAAAGCTACAGTATTTTGTGAAATACCTTGACACGAAATGTATTCGCGAAATACAGGTGTTCCTAGTTATAGGTATCCGGTTGCAGTAGATCCATCTAAGAGTGCAGATTCAGACGAATTGTCTTCTGAATATATGGTGACTGTTTCAGGTGGCACATCTAGATGTTGTTGTGAGCAAGTGGAAGTGGTGTCAGTGGTTTTTGAGGAGTCCATTAGAAGGTCTTGGAAGAAAAGTTCATTAAAAAAATTTCGGGGGAATATCAATGTTTATGACTGCAGTGTTGGGGTTAGGATCAGACACGCTTATTTCTCGGGATGTTGATGGAGGTTCGCCTGGCGAGAGTGTCAATGTGGGCAAAACATTAACTGCAGCTTTTCTGGGATCGAAATTAGCTGAATGGATTTCTTGGCTGATGATTTTCGTTGTGTTTTTGGGTTATCTTTTGGGACTTTTGATCTTGAAGACCTAGCCTGAGCAGGAGATTCCACGATGCCACGGGGAAGTTGTTCCAGGACTACGATGCTGTGTGTTGCGACACTTCTGGGAGTTACTTGCACTACACTCTGATGTTGCAGCAACTTGCAACAAGTGAAACACTGATGATCGATACATTAAATCCGCACTCTTTTTTTTACAAACGGGAACCAAACTTCGCGATAAGATAAAATCCTTATTTGCAAACAGCATTTGATAACTTATCCATAAAACTGTACAAGATATCTTACAAAGTCCTAAAATAATCACGATCTTCGTCAACGATGCTTCCGAAACTCGAAAAAACACTTATGAAAATTATCGAGCCGAAAGGAGCACACCCATACAGTTGTCCCTACGACAGTTTTACTGCGAACCACTATTTTGTAGTGATACGGATGTGTTCGTGTAAATGTACAAATTTACAAATATCTGTAATTTTACATCAATAATTCTGTTCCAATGTTTACTAAAAAAAAATATATACATACAGCATGTAATGAAGAAAATCCAACTATGAATATTGTTCTCGAGGATTATCTACTGGCGACTCAAATACGAGCCCACTTTGAATATGTATGTATATATATATAATATTTAATGATTTTCTTCGTTATGTATACCTATATATATAATTTTTATTGATTTTTCATCGTTAACATGAAAATACAAAAAAAAAATGCCACAGTACGGATACGAAATTTTACGCTCGGTATTTTTTTTCTTGTATGTTTTTTAAAAGGGAAGTTTCTCGAAGTTGTCTGTGAGTCAAATCGAATCCAGCGTGGCAGTCGGGATCTCTGGTCGCGGACTTCGCTACCTCGGCGATTCCAGGTGCAACCTTGCGGGTACATGAAGTTGCGCCTCATTTTCAGATCGGCTGTTCCTCGAGAACGGTTGAGAATTGGGGTTCCATCTCCTTCACAGCGTTGATGTATTTTGGGAAGTAAGTACGAGACGTCGAAATCGGCGACCCGAATTTAGCTCTCCCCCCTTCTACTCGTTAGCTGTCGTCGAGGCGTTAGGGCTCATTAAAATAAACAAAGGGAACCAGAGACCAGACCACAGGGTGAATAGGGGGGGGTAGGCAACCTTCCCATTCCAAATTAATCACTCTGTGGCGCCATTCCTGGTTTTCCGAGTCAGACGCCGCAAGCCGCGCCCGCCTAGCGTCGCGACGTCGAGGCATCGTTCGGAATGCAGATTCGCAGAGGTCGCCAGCCCCCATCTTTATGAAAATGTCGGCTCTCTCTCTCTCTCTCTCTCTGTATCTCCTCCCTCCCCTTCTCTTCTTTACCCACCACAACACTCGCCACAACCCTTCTCCAACCACGAACTCTTTCATCGCGCATCACAGCCCATTTTCCTCACCACTATGTGCCCCTCCACCCCTCTCCCACCCGCATCAACGACCAACACCCCCACAGGATGTTTACCGCAGCACACAATGCATTTTTTAACAAACGTGGCCCCACTTGAATTCTGATCGCTACGAGCAAAGAAGAGAAGAAAAAAAGAGTGCTTTAGGAGAAGAGCGAACTTTCAAAAAAAAAAATATTTTTTTTTTGTATTTTCTTTCTCTTTCCTTCATTTTTTTTCTTGCGACTTTGATGATGGCAGAAATGTGCCTTTTGGCCCGGAAAGGTTTCAGGGACCCCTCACTTTTTTCCCCCCGAACTCGCGTCCTGCTTTTAAAGGGAAATTACTTTGTAAAAAAAAAACATGGTTTAAACATTAAATACCCCTTTTACAGCTCCTCGGGAAATGACCCGACTCTTAAACATCACGGAATTGTTTGCGTATCGCTCCAGATGAAGTCGGGACAAGAGACTCTTTACACACACTTTTTTTTTTATAAATGGGGGACCTCAAATGAGTTCTTCTTTGGACTGCGAGGTGCGGCAAAAGCTAAAAACTGACGGTGAAAAAAAAAAAAAAAGATACGATATTAATGGCAAAAAAATGTACTGCACGAAATATTATAGCATGAACCTATTTCTGTCCCGTCGAAACGTCTTGGGATTTCACATAAGATTTGCAACTAATCGTCACAAACTATAGTTGAATTTTTTTTTATAAATGATAGTCTTTATTTTGTAATACTTCAATACTTTTTGGCCCCATGGACTCTCCTCCACCATAAAAGTACGATTCCAAAAAAAAAAATCCATCTTTCGTTTTAAGCTGGATACGCCATTCGTGTAATTTGCTATTGACGTACCCGCAGCTACAAGTTCTCAATAATTACGTCAAATTGCTTGGTGTTGCCATAGAAATGCTAGTGGGACAAACATGGTCACCACTACTTTCCTAATTCCCACTTCACATATATATAAAAAAAATTTGTAACTAACCAAGAACCAATTTACAAGTTTGTTAAAGTATACAGTTAAAAGTGTTTCACTAGAGCACTCTTGTAAACATGTATATGACAAGTGAACTTTCACAACTTTGTAGGATATCTAAAAACTCTAGGTAATTGACAAATGTAGCTATAAATACTTGCACCTAAAACTTGTCTAACACTAATTTTCTACCCACCTCAAAAAGGTAGGTAGGTCAGAATTAAAAGTTTTATATTATGATTCGTAGAAAGATGTTGAGGTTAGGTTTTTACCCTGAAGAATTGAAATAATATGACATAAAATTTTAACAAATTTAAGCTGCAAAAAAAAATTACTAGTACATTAGTTAAATGAGGTAATTTTGCCAAATATTGTAAGTTACAAGTGTAGCAACAATTACAATTGTTACACACAGCTAAAAAGTTTACTTGACAATTTTATACAATCTACGTGAAAAACCTGTTCATAACAACTTGTGATCACAAGTGCTTATTTCGTACAACTTTTACTTACAAGATTTGTAAAATGGGTCCATGATCGTTAGGATTTCCACAGATAACGTTTTGAGTGTAAAACTTGGGACGTGAATTCGATGAACGTCTTATGTTTCGTACAGTAGGGGGAGTCCATGACTAGGGGCAGGCATTTTTCGCGAAAAGATGTGAACACTTATTAGACTGCAACAAGGTATACCCGCACCTGTTGTTTCTTCCTTGTGATTGGCAGCCGTCTGCGAGAGAAGTCGTTGCTTTATTTGACTGAGCCATTCAGGACGCGTTTACTTCCGCACTGAATCACTGTGATTGATGTTGTTACAATCGCTATGTACCTGGGAGAAACTCATCCAATCACGAAACACAGACGATGCTAAAGTGTTTTAACTTTCATCTAGTCCCGAAATCTTTTCGCGAGATCTACATGCCCCTACCCATGACAAAATCTTGGCGACGCGAAAATAGGATACTTCAAAACGCCCACTACGGCCGAACTATACACTCGAGGCTAATAATAACCAGGCCGTCGTGAAGCGCGCTCTGACGGCGACGGGAAACACTGGCGCCAACACTCCCCCCCCCCCCCCCGGTGTTCCCCGCAATGACGTCACCGCGCGCCGGCGAACACTGAAGTGCGTGGTAGGCGCGGCCAGCGCTCAGCCGCAAGCGAGCTAGCAACTATAGTACTTGGTCGATTTGCTCCAAACAACGTTTATTCTTTACGTTAGAGTGTAAACTACGTTTTGTAAAATAAAATAAAAATACGTTAGTATTTTGTGCACTAAATTTTTTTTTACGCGAGCAGCAAGGAATAACGCCCAAACAAAAAAGTGAAAAAAATCGTAGAAGCAACGAGTGACACCCATTTCTAACCGACCACCCAGTCTACCTGATGCAGAGAGATGTCAGCTCTATGGACTACGAAAGAAAGAAGCCCAGAGAAAGGCAACAGGCGGTCCGGAGCGGTAACGCAACACTACGTCTCGAGCTGCAGCCGTCCACATAGCCCCAGTCCAGTGGTAACACAGCCGTCCACATAGGCCCAGTCCAGCGGTAACACGTCCAGCACAGAAGCAGTGGACGCGGACCACCCAGAGGAATCAGACAATCACAACACGTATTTTGGAACGAATCTAATTTACGATCAAACATAGCGGTAGTCGCCTCAACTTCTGCACCCCCCCCCCCCCCCCACACACACACACACCAATTTTTTTTAAGGTGAAAATTCTTTAGGCGCAATGAGAATAGAATTTTAAAACCGAATTTTATGGCAATGTTTTCGTGAAACATGTTGTGAAACTTTTCTGACGTGAAAAGGACAGAAAATATACTTGGCTAAATATATATATATGTATAAGATGCTGGGCCCGTTTTCGTCCTCCTCTTTGTGCGATGAATCGTCCCCCGCCCAAAAAAAAATAGAACTGAAAGAGAAAGCTGAACGAAAGAATGAGACAGAGAATGTGCGCATGCGCTTGTTTCAGAAAATTCATATATTTATCCTATACGGTCAGCTGTGAATGCCTTGAATTTTATATTTGCTACCAGAGCGCTCACGTTCCTCCTTGTTCAACCAGCAGCGTAGAGAGCACTGTTGATATAGTCCCTGCATTTCACGCATAGATAGCGCCACCTGCTATGAATTTCATATTTCGTTCAGAGATATGGCGTATTCTAAATGGAAGATTTGTTTGAAGAAACAGTAACACGTACAAAACTGATATTTTGGCTATAAAGTTTGCATTTTGATCCTTTAAATACTTTCCTTAAATCACATTAATGCTATAAGTTTTTTAGAAAATTTTCTCTCTATATATATCTATCTCTCTCTATATCTCTCTCTCTCTCTATCTATCTCTCTATCTCTCTCTCTCTCTCTCTCTCTCTGTGCTGTTTTACCCCTTACGATATACTTACGAGTCGATTTTTAAATTTCCAAAGAAGATTCACTTCTATCACGTGAACTGAGTTACACGCGTACTTTTTTTTTTTGTTGTACTACTTTTCGTTACGCTCTGAGGACGTCGGCGCCTCACCTACCCTACCGGATACACAGCAGTTTCGCTTCAAAAATACTCGCTGCACGGGTTCTGGGAAGCTCAATATGTCGCGATCTCGCCAAAGGTCTTCCCTCAATGTGGTCCGACTGCCTGGATATTTTCCCCCAGTCATTTGCCCTGCCTTTCCCGCGAGTGAGGATTAATGGGCGCGCGTAAATAAACTGAATAATGTTAGTCGATGTGGAGTTTCAGTTCCCAGCGGAAGAAGTCAGCCCGGGCCACACTCATTAACTGTGATTTTAATGCATGGTATCTGTAACAACCCCTCCCTCCCCTTTCCACACCCCTCCCTATCTTCATAACCCTCTTCCCCAGCGGCAAGCCACTGCAACGAACCGAGGGGGGTGCATCTTCATTGCCACTGCTCGCGAACACCGCACGCGAAAAGTTTTGTTCGATACCGTTTCGTGGGTACGGAGGTACGAAAATTTTTAACCTTGCAATGAGAGGGAACCTGGTCTCGAAACGGGAAACGTTATTGGAATGGTGCTTACGACTCAAAGACTGCCGAAGTATCCCGAGAGAAAAAAAAAAAGTTATCTAGTGACGTTTTCGTGCAATCATCAAACTGCCAAAACATAAGCACTTTCGGGGAAATCCTTGACAGCTAATTGTACACTGTAAAATTTTTCTTTATAAATGGAACAGAAATATTCATGCAAACTTACAGATATTTGTATTTTTTTTACATTTACATTAAAACAACTGTATCACTACAAAAAGTGTTGGGAGTAATAACGGATTCGGATTCTTACCCGGGCATTTATACTTTGTGTTACCCCAGTATCCCCAATAGTTAAAGTTATTTGTAAACTGTTCCCTGAATTTATTTACAGTATTAACTGCGCAGCACATTAATTACCACGGTAAAACAAAATAAAGTCAAAGTGTTAATTATTCTATTATCGTTTCCGTGTTTTCAAAAAATGCTTGAATGAAACATAAATTAAAATATAAAATTATGAGCCAATTTTCTTACAAAGTATTTCACATAGGCAAAAATAACCATAGACACGTGTTATATAAAGTTACAATAATATATTTCTTGTAGTATTAAGAACTGTGGCCCTTGTCTAGGCCAAAACAAAGCTTGGGCGTATTCTTTTAGGTTTTTTAAATTTCTGGTACCATATTAATTTTATTTTAGTAGTCCCTTTATTGTAATTCTAATAGTAATTTAATAAATGTACGCGGCAGCTCTTGATATATACATAAAGGTGGATATTTATTTTATTGTGTATTTTAGTTAGTTTTTTAGCGACTATAATAACATTTTTAAAAATGGGGTGTAGCTGTGTCATGGACACGGCCGCGTGTTGTACGTTAATACGTGTACGTAACAGGTAATATTTTTATTACAAAATATAAAATGCGCTATTTTATGTATGTTATAATCATGTTTGAACACTAAGAAGTCGCGTATATATGGGCTGACATTATTTATGTTTTATTTTTTATTTTATTTTAACACCATATATATTCACTTTAACAATTTTACACTAATGTTTTATATATGCAATCAATAGATTTTGACGAGAGCTGACGATTGAAACCTAAACGAACGTCGTAGCTTCTCCGACTCAAAAGTTAAAATAAATGTAAATCTCGAAACGCAGCAAAATGACCTCAAAATGGCGGCGCTTCCCCCTCGACCACTCGTGATGTGTCACAGTCCTCACTTAGCGTAACGAATCCTTTGATCCTTTAGCTATCCAGTGGTGTAATTAAATTTTGGATGGGGATGATGGATATGTATAGCTGCAACACCAAACTGTATCCCCAGATTTTCTAATCATTCGTTTTTTTGAATTGCCTCCCAAAATGGAAGAAATTGTAAAGACGTATACACGTCAAAAATCGAGAGTAAGCAGGAACGAAACTATTGAGTGGGCAGTTTCAAAACTTGTCCGCTGCGCGGCGCTAATTGGAGTCGGGAATCGAACAGTGTCTTCGTGCGCCGCTCGGACTTGAGACGAGCGATGTGTGATCCGCCCGCCTTGAGGGAGGACAAGCTGCATTTTGCATCGCTCACAGACGGGTCGTTACCACAACGCCGAAATACCACAACGCCGAACGTACGATAACGCCGAATACCATAACGCCGAATGCCAAATTGACCGCAACGCCGACAGCTAGAAACCTGCTGTGTACCACAACGCCGAAATACAGAAACGCCGAAAAATGTTGCTGCGGGATAGGGGGGGCCACAGGAGCAAAATGAAATACAACTGAATGAATTTGTGTGTGTTTCTTAAATGTATCTTAACGCCGAAATACCACAACCTAACCTAACCTAGCCTAACCTAACCTAACCTAACCTAACCTAACCTAACCTTTGTGGCAGTCCTGCAATGACATTTTTCGGCGTTAATGTATTTCGGCGTTGTGGTGCGTCCCCCTCACAGACACAGGCGTGACTTCAATAAAAGGTGACAGCTTCTAAATTCAGCAAGCTGTCAAAGGAACTAGGTATACGAGATATTACGTCACCGAAGAGTGTTCAAAATTGAGGCAAACATTTTTTTTTCTTTTTGCAGTTTAACAAAAAAAAAATTTTTTAAATGTACAGCTGGTGGATGTAACTCCCCCCCATTAGACTGGAGGAACGATTTTCGTGGCAAGTGACTACGACTTCAGCACGCTTAAAAACTGCTTCGCTCATCGAAATTACGAGTGGACAGTATTTGCGTTACAAATAAGCTGGGTACCCACATAAGCGAAATTTTTTAATGAACGCAAGGTGAGCTGTTACAACACGTGTAATCACAAATCACAAAGCCAGTGACGCATGTTAAGAAAGATAATGCTAAAGTTCAAACTCCTTGTTTATTTTAGTAATTTGAATAAAATACTCCGTAACTTTTTTTTCAAATCCCTTTCCGAAATATATTATTGTGCCAACCACTATTATAAGCATGTCTAAATTAAAATGATAACTTCAGATCATAGTGTGGTTAAAGAAAATCGATACTAAGAGTGTGGCCACCAGGCCACATTTAAATTTTTTAAATTTTGGTTTTCTGATTTTTCTGGTTTTTTTTTTTCAATTTTTAAATTACCGTTTTAATCTTTAAAAGTCAGTCGCAGTATTTTTAATTATTTAATTTTTGTCATTAGTTCTTTATTTATTATTCTTTTGTTTGGTTTGATTCAGTTTCTTTAATACAGTATATCGAAATTGGTTCTATTGCCGGCTACTGGGCGCGATATCGTCGCTTTCAAGTCTGACGTCACCAGCGCCATAGTGCGGGGGTGGGAGTCTACTGCTAGCCTCGAGGAGTGATGGACTGCTAGCCGCCGCCGACGCACGTGCGGAGCAACTCCGCCGCGGGCAGAGGTGTATGGTGCTTTCACACAGCGCCAGGCAGTCCGTGCCTGGGTTGGCATGGATGGGGCCGTACCCTGAGCTGGTACAAAAGGAAGTGCCTCGCAAGAGAATACTTCGATAAGGTAAAGAGGCGACACGTAGTATTGTTTGGATTTGGCACAAAACTAATTTTCATGATAAGTAAACGTTTGGTGCAAAAAGGTTGAACGAACTACCAAAACATAACTGTGTCTATGCTATTTACAATTACGTTGAGCAAAGTTAAGCAGTCCCGCAATTTCGTACGAAGTTTAAATTTACGTCAAGAATCTTTAAAATGTGATTTTTGTCTTTGGAAATAAGTTTGTTAACGAAACTCAATATGTTTGTCTCGGCCCACTACGATACTGTGGCGGCACACGGCGCTTTTGATTGGACAGTGTTATTTTGGTGAAGGTCAGGGACACAGCTGTTCCTCATATACCAGAAAGGCGAGAAATCGCGTATTTGCGTGTGGTGATGATTAAATCCGGGCCCAGTAGGACTTATAAACTTTATATATATTTAGGGATTTTATATAATTCATCTTTTGTATGATTAGTGTTATTATTGTATTTTTATATTAATCAGCGCTGACTTATAATGTTTCAGTGTGGTTGTTTATGGACGGCCATTTAAAAGGGTAAATTTCATTTAGATTTTACATACCAGCTATTATTTTTGTATTTTATGCCTACTGCCATATATCTATAACTGTATTACCATCTGAAGTATCGTGATGAATTTTGATTCAGTAAAACTCTGCATATTTGTACTCAGCATTTTTATTACTATTAGCCAAAGACTAAACTATAATTTGTTTGATAACATTTCTTTTTTGGCTTGACATTGATTTTTTGGAGCTCTTAAATTTTTTTTGGTATTTCATTATTTTAATTGTATTTACCCAGAGTGTGTCGGGGACGCAACCCCCCTTCCATGTTGGACGGAAGGCGGGTTACAAGAGGAAGGAGCATTCGATATTTACATAAATCAAACATTTACATTAATCTTGTTGTGCAGTCTTTACCTATGTCGTACATGAAATTCTAATTACTAATGATACAATAGGGACATATTTATTTGCTTTATTTCCTATCAGAAAACTTGAAGTGAATTATACTGTCTTCAAGTAAAATCAGGACGTTTTGATGGTATAACGCACTTTTAAGCATATTTTAACGCCAGTGTTAACATTTGCGAGAAACGCGAGATGGTTGAGTAGGTGCCTACTTTAACACATGTGATTAGGTAGGTATTATCAGTATGTAGATCCTGGTACAGTGGAAAGCAGCGAACTTTCATAACGTAGAAATACGGAGATAAATGTGGATCAAATATCATTCCGCGCGTCTGACTATACATCAGAGCGCCCCGTTACAAAATATAAATTTAACCCGTCAACGAAGATACGTATACAACTGAATAACAATAAAAAAATCATTCTCTCTCTCTCTCTCTCTCTCTCTCTCTCTCTCTCTCTCTCTGCGAACATTACATTTAAACAGTTGAATGTTGCGGGATAGGGAAACAAAGCGAAATTATCACGGGGAGGATTCAAAATTGATGTTTGCATGGTGTCTTTTATTTTGTTTTTGTTGACTCGTGTTCGGCAATTGAAAACGTCAGTTTAAATCCCGAAGGTAATTACACACCCTCGCCGCCACAAGGATAAATGCAGTAGGGGTCGTGGGAGGATTGTTGTGAGGGGGAATTGGAGGGAGGATTATTGCGCAGAAATTCTAGTCCAGTGGGATCAAACCCACGAGTCACTTGGTCAGTTATCGAGCCGAAAACTCTCGGGGCAGTGGCACACCACACAGGCGGGTCACCACTAATACGACTGTGAAACTAACATTAAAAACAAGTAATAGCAAAAATTTCTATTTTTGTTATTTGGACTTTACTGTTGGGACCAAACAAGGATTGTGGTGTCATTTAATGTGACGTGCTTAAAGAGATTGATGTTCTGTCCCAAATCACCGAAGAGTGTCTGGTCATGCGGCCAACCTTCGTAGCGCAGTTCTGATGCAGGCCGACCTTCGTAGAGCTGTTAGGAGTAACGCCGGCTCGTGGCGCAAAGGCGCTCTCGGTTCGAGTCCCTCGTAAGGCATGGGTAAAATTTTATATCGTAAAAATTCCTCACAAAAAAAAATTGGTCAGTCAAAAATGTCATGTTAAATTTTTAAAAAATTGTCGACGGAATGTCTTGACTGATGACTCGTTGGTAATGAGTATTACCGACGAGTAGTGTCATGTATTATTCTAGAAACAATTGCGGGACCAGCGGTGTGTTCAAACTTTGCAGCGCTCTTTTTGTTTCGTGGTTGAACTGGCTTTATTTCGGGTACGTGTCCACCCACAGCCTTCCAGTGCGGAAGCAAACTCGCCCTGACTGGACCTGCCAAATAGGGCAATAGCTTCTCTCGCAGACAACTGCCTAGTACAAGTAAAAAAACAGCAGTCAAAATGGGCTTTCTGATAAAAAAATTTCCGCATAAAATAGCTGCCCCTACCAAGAGTTAACATTTGAGAAGATGCAGCAGCAGTATATACGTCTTGCATTTGAGAGGTCACGTGTTCAAACCCAGCCGGCTGTGCTGGGAAAAGATTTTCTACCAAAATGGTTTCCCATCAGCATGCTGGTGTTACGTGGTGTAAATGGAACATAAATATTCATGTTAACTTACAGATATTTGTAATTTTGTACGTTTACATTAAAACAACTGTATCGCTTCAAAAAGTGTTTGGAGTACTAGGTACTGGGTTCAGATTCTTACCTGGGCATTGTGTTGTCCCAGTACCTCAAATAGTTCAAGTTATTTGTAAACCGTTCCCTAAGTAGCTTTCCAGTATTAACCGCGGACATAATAAGCATGATACAAAAAAAAATTCACATTTTTAAATATTCGATTATCTTTTTCCATGGTTTGGAAAAAATTTTAATTGAATGAAACATCAATTCAATTATAAAATTAGGGGCCAATTTTTGGAAGAAACACTCAGTATTATCTCGAAGTAACGTATTTCATAATTTCAAAAATAACCATAGCCATGTGACGTAGAAAGTTTCAATATCTTTCTTATAGTTTTACTAAGTTTTTTTTTTTTGGCAACTGTTTTCCAAAGGAACCTTTTGTTAAAGTACAGATTTTTTTCCCCTGTGTGGTTCCTCGACGTAGCCTACGCCTCTCACGTTCCCTGCCGACAACGGCACTGATCAGTGATCAGTTATTTGGCGTCCAGCACACACACAGCAATCATGCATTTGAACGGTAGAAACCATACAATAAAGTGCACAATGCAGTTTCACACTGGAAGGTTCGCAATTAAGCGAGGCCACACGGGATAGTCTAGTTCGCGACGTCGGAGAGACGCATGCCGTGGAATTCGAGTGGTGATTCCGACGATGATAATATACTGCTGGCTCTCGCAGTATGTAAACGTAGAAAGAAATGGGTACATGAATTTAATATCAAAACAAAATAATTTGAAGAAACTCATAATTTGATGTAGCAGTTGCTTGTGAGGACGAAACCAAAATTATGGAATATTTCAGGACAAATTCAACTCAGTTTGATAGCATTCCCTTGGGTTCAAATCCCAGGAATTGTCCTGCATATACTGCCTTATACATTCTCCCATCGATTTATTCCATAAACGTGGATAATTTGGTAATATTTTAATTAACTTTTCTGTCGACTTGACAGTTTAAAGCACAATACATAGAGAAATTAAACTTCATAAAAAGCAGACGTAGAAGTGCCTACAGCACCGCGCGTGAACAGATGATTTTGTTCATCTGCGCATGCGCGAAGTCAGCGACGTTATAAAAAAAATAGCCGAAAACTAAACACCCGGGTACGTTTCGAACAGAGCGAACATAGCGCCCTTTGTGGCCGTACCTTTACTGTAACCAACATGATGACGAACACATTTAAAAGAGTCTTCCAGTTGTCTATCCGCCATCGATCTCCCCATTTTAAATCGTTTGCACTTTTCGGTACACTCTGAAGAGTCATAAACCCCGACTTGCCCAACCTGCTTTAAAGAATGTTCTCTTCAATCTATACGATATTATTCTGCTTCTTTAAAACTGAATTGAATTCAGATTTTTGTGCCTTACAACACTTATAAACGAATTATGACACATACATAAAAAATAGGTACCATATAACCACATAGAATAACAACCAAAAACAACATTAACACAAGACATACACTGATCATATCAATAACTTTACGACTAAACACACAGAAAAATAGATTAAAAATATTTTATTAACTAATTGGTTACTTTGGTTTTCAGAAAAATCTTAAAACAAAAACTAAAATGGACTATAAAAAAATGCTTAAGTATTTTACCAATGAATGTTTCTAAATTATTCAAAAAGTTATAATTATTTACAAATTTTATAGTTACTAAAAGTTTTAAAAGTGTCACTAATACTATAACTGCAAGTTGAAATTCTTAATCCAAACCGAGATATTATGTATCAAGCATCAAAAATGGTAATAAAACGTATATAATAAAATGTGTACCACTGATTGAACGTCTAGTAAATAGAAAATGCAAATTAAATTTATATAGGAATGTAGCATATTTAAAAGGAATTTAAAAGCCTGAAATTTTTAAATATTAATTTAAGAATTTTTTTCCTGCGTACTTTCAATTATATTACAATCAAAATCAGTTATTTAACTCAAAATTACGACACAATATTCTACTTCATAGATAATCAATTTGAAGAACAAAGTATGCAATAAGGTATCGATGCAGATAAAGTTATAAATTTAATAAGACCTAAGATCTTCAAGTTCAAGATCTACATGTTGGTGAAAAATAAAAACTTGGCATCCAATATAACTCAAAGTTATTAAAAGTGGATACCACGTTTAATGTAATGTATTACTATGTGATATATAATTAATTTAATTAGTTTGTTTACTAAATGTTATACAGTAAATGCTATCAATTCAGAGACGTTTGTTAACTTGAAAACCAGATCTGGACAGCTGAAATATCTTGCTGAATAGTTTCACAAATATATTTCCTTTTTTTTCTATCATCTTTTCTTGATCAATTCCGATTACAGTAGGAATATCATTTATTAAATATTAAAGCGTAATTGAGATAAACTACTACTTTGCGGAACACCTAATACCATGAAATTGCATTTGCAAATTTGACTGCAAAATGTCTATTTGTAAGATAATTAAAACATATATGTATATACATACACATAATACAGTGTGTGTTAAAGACGATCAAAAACGTCTAAAATACTACATAACAAAGGTATTGGTGACTAAAATTTAACTGTCAAAAATACTTCAAGATAATATATACCGATAAATGTTTGAACACACAACATCGGTATACAACAGCTCACTGACTGATGCACACTTAATTCAAATATTTTATGTACAAAAGCAAAAAAAAATTAATGTTTAAATGTTTGTTTGAGCTTTATTTATAACATGTTATAATGATAATGCTACAGTTACTAAAAACTAAAACGCTACAAAACTATATATATAATTTTTTTTTTTTTTTTTTTTTTTTTGCAAAACTCCGTTCTCCCGGAGAAACCCCCGGAATGGCCACCTTATGGGGAGCCCAGGAAAAGAAACGGGCTCCCCATTTGGAAGCCACCTGGAAGGTTTTTTTCTGTTCCGCCCACCGTTTCTTTGGTAGCCTGACTTGTTACAAGGGATTGTATTCCTATCAGAGAAAATGCCACCATTTTGTCTGGGCAATCCGCCTTGGAGGAGCCGGGGCGCGAACCCGGGTCCTACAAGTCACAAGGCAGGCGCTCTACCCCAGAACCAGAGTGGTAGAGCGAACACTTGCAGTCTTCTTAAGACTGACATGATGTTATTCCACGAGTTTACTGTAGTTTCGTTTGTCATTAACACGTGCAGTACGTGCAGTAACATATAACCTCGGTAACGAACAAATTTATGTGTTCTTATGTTGTTCGTTCAGCATGAATTATGTATTTTTTTTAACAGTGAAATATAATTTGTATAACTAGTCTGGCAATTTTTTAGTTGATTTTCTGCAAACAAAAAAAGTCCCGCTGTACAATAATTATATAGAACTATAAACTAGTAAACAAAATATGTAAAGAGCTTGCACTGTGTATGGTAAAGTTATTTTGAAATAAATGTTTGATGTTAAAAAAGCGTGTTTAGTTCAAATATGTGTGTGCTTAAAAGCATTAAGTTATTGTATAACATTTTATTTATTTGGTTTCAAAGCCACAGAAAAGTTAACCTTGTTATATCACTTTTGGCTTTTTTTGTTTTGTTTTACCGTGCTTAATATGCGCAGCTAATACTGAAATGCAAAAAGGCATTTTCAAAATCTTAAATTAAGTACTAAATCAATGATAGTGTTGGAGATGTCAAATTAAAATATAGATTTCATACTGACATCGCCGGAATTTTAGGTAATGATAGTATTGACCTTAAATCGATCAGTTTCTGAAGACTAAGAATTTGGATGACACTAGTTTTGTGAGATTTGCTTACTTATTGAGAAATATTCACATTACTTGAATACAACAGTTGTATAGTTACTATATTTTATTGGAACTTGCAGTACTCCTGAGTACACAATTCTTGGTAATAGCTTACCTCAGGGTTAAGCAGGAGCATAAATGTTTTGTTTCATACAATGAAACCTTCAAGAAACTTAATTAAATCATCGGGGATTATTAAACATGAAGGTCTTTGCGTACACAACTACAGAAACCAAACGCCGTTTACCGAGAGCTGAGATGTTGCACGCCAATAACTGGCATAGAACCAGGCGAAATAAGCAATTTGTTGTGATTGAAAAAGAGACTTTTAGTTGGAAAAAAAAAATTTAACGGTTTTTTTTTTTCCAACCGGCCGATGCTACACAAGTGTTACCAACCCTTGCTATTAGTCACTCCCGTGGCGTTTCGGGTGCGGTGGTTGTCGCTATGTTCCGCGCACGGCTGATAGACGGCGGGAGAAGGGAGGACGACAAAGTGACCGGGTGAGGTAGGGGGGAGGGGAGGGACAGTCCCTCGCGCCGGATTACCGTCGTGCGTGGCCGGCGCGTCCGAAGCGCGGCCGGAACTCTTCCCCTCCTCGCCCCTGGGTTTCCGGTCCCCTCTCTTCCCCTTTCTCCCCTCGCCCACTGAGCGCGCTTGGAACGCGATGACCGCAGAGACCGCATCGGCGGATTCCTGGCAACGGAACACCTGTGCTCGGGACGACGTGTATGGGAGGAGGGAGGGAGGGGGAGAGAGAGAATCCAGCCGGCGTGCTGAAACGTTTTCGACGGATAGCCCACAGTTCACAGGGATTAAAGCCACACACAACAACAGCAGCCCGAACAGTTCCGAAGTTTATCGAAGTAAAAAAAAAAAAATTTAAGTTAGGTTAGGTTCGGTCATTGTGATAAATTATATTCCTTATTTCTTTCCGGGAAGTCTGGTTGGGTTATCGTAACTAAACTTGAATGTTGGTTAGGTTAGGTTAGGTTGGTGCTATTTAAAATACCTATTCCATGACCGTAAAATAAGTAATTTTTTTTTTTTTTTTCCACGAGCGGTCGGCAAACTTAGGAGAACTTCGGAATTGTTCGGGTGTGGTGGCTCTCGTGACATCGTGGATTGGTTGTCAGCGATGCTAACCGCACTGCCACCAAGTGCCCAACCCCCGCATGGTAGACTCTTTTCTACTCTGTCCAACACTTCATCCAGACCATCCTCTGTCTCCTGTAAATTCCTACACGTAATGCATGCCAATTTGCATCCCGCATGAATGTGCCCAGGGTTTTCCCTGTGTCTATGCAGGTTTTACCTGGGCCCAACCTATCTCTAGTTATAGTCTAGATTTAAGAGTGAGGGGAGTTAGTCATGGAGCCAATCGCTGCCATGGCTGGCCAATCCCCTCCTAGCACATGATGCATGCGACCCTCTCCCTGCATGGCTAATCCCAGCATGACTAGGCGTATAGGCTTCGGCCTGAGACGCACCTAGGTCCCTCCCTAACCCGGACCCCTCCAAAATACACTTAGTTTTAGTTAGGTTAGGAAAAAAAATCGCCACCGTGTTTCGTCCACGACTTCCGGTGCGAGCGTTTCCGCCGGTGCTGTCCTACTGTCTGCAGGCACTCTACGACGGAGGTTAACGTTACATTTATATTACCAACATATTCCTCAGTGAAAATAGTAATTTTTTGCCGTGACGTTGGCTGTACTGTGTGTTGTTTCTGTTTACCTACCCTCATTTTGAATTTTCGCTTTTTTTTAATTATTTAAGTTTTTTCTAGTTGTATTAGAAAAATATTTAAAAAGTAACGTGTGTCGATATCTCAGTATTTTTTTTTTTTCCTTTTCACAAATACCAAATTTCGATCTACTATTGTGGGAGATAATAATGTGTAATACTTGTTGGGATGTTTACAAAATATGCATCCAATATAAATGATTTTAAAAGAGTGGCAATTTATTTTTCTTTGTTTCCTGTAAATTATTTGGGGAAATTTAAGTTGTTCTTACAAGGTTTTGTTTTTTACATGAATCTTTAAGTTATTATCGAATTGTTGCCATTAAGTAACTCGCCCGAGATTTCCTAATACTTTATTTTACGTATCAGTTTGTAAATTATTTGCACAAAATTTTAACAGTTATTGTGTCCATAAAAAGTGATATATATAAACTTTTGAGATGGCGATGGTTTTGGGGTCAATGAACCATGAAACGAAAAACTTAAAAAAAAACTTTTCTGGAAGTCGCACTATGGTAAGGGCTAAATTGTTAGTCTTTATTGGAAATCTTCCAAACTAGAACAAAAAAATTTTACTATTATTTTCATTATATAAAGGATAGCAAAATTATGCCAGCACAATTGCATACGAACAGTATTTTTCCCCTTCTTTTATTCACTTTGCTATATGTAACGGCATAAACTTCTTGAATTATAAACAAATCCAATATAAAAAGAAAAATTGAACAGTAAGGATTTAAATGAACTAACCACTTCAGAGTCACTATAGAGAACTGTTTAAATCATTAAAGATTCGTCCTGTTCCTTGTATTTTTAATCTTTGTAACCAACTAAATTGGCAAAACAACCTGACAGAATTTACTTTAAATTCCGATTGCTATCATTATCAAACCAAAACGAACCACAAAATACACAATACAGAGAATATATATATATATATGTGTGTTTCTGCAGCGGAGGGAAACTTCTTAATAGTCTTCCGTATATTATAAAACCGATTTAAAACTAAATGAAAATTAAATAAATGTAACAACAATTCTTCTAGATTGATGGAAGATTGAAAGTCCGAGTCCCAGGAAGTAACATCACAAGGGTTGTCCGAACTGGAAGAGAATTAGGGTAAGCAAATAAATAAATAAATCTGTTGACTTCTCCTGTACTTACAGTTGAAAACACGTCACCATTTTGATAAACGTTTTGCAGGTTATATTTGCTATAACATTTAAGTACCTAATCTAAAAACTAGAAAATTCATAATCATTTTTATTTTACTGGTATTAATAACGTAATAACAAGGTTAATTTTTAACATGTTTATAAAGTAGTTTCAACAAATACATGCACACACATAGCCTACCGATCGTAAATACAAAACAAAGGAATAATAATAAAGTAATCTGCCATAAATTTGCGTGACAGCAATGAAGTGTTCATAATGGCTAATATCAGCTCAGCATTTTTCTCAATAAAAATATGTGCTTATAAATAAAAATTTTACATTGTTTTCATCAGGCTAGTACCACGTGAAGAATCCAGAATCTTCAAGGGCAAGTGAAGTATGGAAGATCGCAAGAACAAAACTGCATACTTGAATTTGGACATGGCCTAGGTAAACATGTTCAGTTTATAGAGTCATTTTAATAATATTATTTTTATCTCCAAAACTGTTTTGGTCAAATTAGTATCATATTGGTGTTTGTATTTAGGTAAATGCTATGTAAACCGGGTATAATTTTGTTGTATCTCATTTAAGATTTGTTTTGTTGGGATCCTCATAAGTAGAGACAAGATTTTATGGTTTTATTTTCAGTCCAATTTTGTTTTTAAAACAGAGGATTTCGGTGTTGTTGTTTTTATAGTATTTGTAAAAGCTATTTTGCAATACTTACTCCATCAAAACAGTGGTAAAATTTATATGTTGTATTTTTACAATAAAATAATTTGTAATAAAGTGGTCTAAAACCGATAATTCAGAATAATAAAAATAAATTAATGAGCATTTGTGTTTTCAAAGAAATTCACTAAGAGATGCACAGTAAAAAAAATTAAATTAAATTTCTTGATTTATGCAATTTGGTACAAAACGACATTACTTGAATTTCAAACATTAAAAGATAACTTTTTTTAATAATTTGAATTAAGGTTTGGTAAAGTAATACTTAATTCCATGATATTACTTGCATTTCAGCGCTATTTGGTGGATTAACTTGTATTTCGGTGTTATGCTGTGTTTTTACATCATTTTTGGTGTTATTTCGGTTTTATCGCAATTCTCTATGCAATCTTGTCCCTACTTACAAGTTGAGCCTATGTTCTCGTGTATATTTTGATTAAAAAGTAATAAATGTAATAATGATAGGACCTATAGCATAACTATATGTATGTTCTGTTGACAGAAAATGAAATGTAATGATACTTTGTACAACCAAGTAAAAAAGGGCAGTGTTTTGTATTATTATGCAACGAATGTGCATTTTCCTTGATTATTTAAAAAAATATATTTAATCGGAGCGGAAAGCTAACTGCCCTTCGAGGTCTGCAATCTACACCCTTCCATCCACCTCTATCCGAACCGACGTAAACATGACACGACACCCCGCTGGGCGACACGAAATTCTAGGAAAAGTTTCCCCCCTTGTTCTTACTTCAAAACCGAACCGCTCCAGCGCTCAACCGTACAGCTGGTGCGATCTATTTAGAACGTAGGAAACTACTTATGTTGTGTTCTTTTCTCTTCGCGCTCGGCAGAAAACTCAGGATATGAGATAGCTTATTCGAAATTGATAACAGTAGCGGGTAACAGTGACTTGATTTACAATAGATAAATTCGTACATAAATAAATACTGACTCAAGTATAAATAAAATAGTAGAAAAAATGAATAGTTAAACAAATAGATAAAATTATTTTTTATAGGAGCGATTTTTAGGACTCCCTTAGTTTCAGACAATCAGACATATACCTAGGTACTCAATTAAATAGACATGTAAACTCACATGTTTGTTTGAAATAAAACTGTTACGCTGCATAGAAAACCATAGTCGCAACAGTTTGGTGTAACTTAGCCGCCATGTTCTCTTACTCACCTTAACGTCCTCTCGCTACAGGCGCACGTACATCGTCTTCTACCAGCTACACTCAGTTGGGGTGGGAAAACAGGCCAAAAATCCCCTCCCCACTCGCGACGCTTAAATAAAAAGTCACAGAACTTACACGGTTGTAAAATTCACGAAACTACCACAAGATTCTGAGAACACAAATTCAAATTCCCGGCGCTGCCACAGCCTCGCGAAGGAGGGGGCTCCCCGATTCGCCAAACGACCGACGCAGTTCGACATTCGGCCGGCAGGTCGCGACACGTACCGGCTACCGGCCCCAAGTCAGCCTGCGCGGTGCGCGGTGCGCAGAAAACAAACTCAGCTGAGCGGAAACCAGGCCAGCAGTGGACCGTGTTACACGAACAGGGCGACGCTGACCGGGCAGGCAGCTGACAAAAGGCAACCACTACGCCGTCACGCCACCCGTTCTCGAAATTTCCGGCCACAACACACATGGTAACTCTGCTCAGCACAACCTGGAATTCCCAGAGACGGCACAACATGCGCTAGACAGGAATGTAAGCGAAATGAAACAACTAAGAGAGAAAATTTTCGGTGCGACAATATTATTCTGAATGTAATGTCAAAACGTTTTAAAACAACAATATACAGATGCTATTTAAATACTCAGATTACTAGAGCCAAAAAAATATTACTGAGACCTACTTAGAAACAAAGCATATCAATTAAAATTCACTTTCATTTAGATTAATGCATGAAAACCACATCGAAGTGCGGGCATGGCAAAATTACGCTGAAATCATGATATATTGCATATTATAATAGTTTTATTCGGAAATTAATAAACCAGTATAGACGAACCTACGATTAACTGCCAAGTGTATGATCAACTATATTATTACGTAAAGAATATTTCTAAATTTGGTTAACCAAAACAAGTCTAATTTTTTTATATCATAGCTGTTTTTATTGCGTGTGGTAACATATTTTGTTAATACTTAGAATTTTAAAATAGCCGTGAATCAGCTTAAAAAAACAGACATGCACTTAACCCATGTTTATCTGTAAAAATAATTAATGGTTACAGTTGATGCTAATATGCGTAGCCTTATGTCTTTTTCTAACTATAAATGTATTTGTATTTATGCGTTTCAGTTTTCACTGTTGATAATAACCATCCAAAATGCATCCAGCTGTGATCATTGTAAAGTACAATATGAGACATTTCATATTACTTCCGTTACGAATATTAACGAAGGATATGAAGATCTGAAATGACTTGTACACACCTTTCCGTTAAAATAAATGAAAATTAATTATTTTACCCTATTTAAAAAAAAGTAAAGGAAAGTCGGAATGACGTTGAATGGTCATCCACACAGGTTTTTCAAGATTGCAGTAGACTGCTACCCATATTTATACCAATTCGGAGTTCATTGAGTTACGAATATGTACGACGCCGTACTTTCTTGTCCGTTGTTTGATCCTGTTCACGGCTACACAAAAGATTATATATTTTCTGTACTTCATAAAAGATTCTTTTGGATACCAGTTGCCAAAAAATTGTTTTGTAATACTACAAGAAATATTGTATATTTGTACAACACGGGGCTCTATTTATTTCCGCGTATCTGAAAAAATGTTTTTAGATATAACACTGGGTATTTCTTACGAAAATTGGCTCAAAATATTATATTTTAGTTAATGTTTCACTCAAGCATAATTTTTAAACCATGGAAAATATGATCGAATATTCAATATTGGTCTTTATGTTGTTTTATTATCTTCATTAATATGCGCAGTTAATACTGCGACGTTATTCAGAGAACGGTTTACAAATAATTTTAACTATTGAAGGTACTGGGACAACACAAAGCATAAATTCTCGGGTAAGAATGCAAACCCACTATTACTGGGAACAATATTTTGTAATGATGTAGTTGTTTTCATGTAAATGTACAAATTTTAAAAATATCTGTAAGATTACATGAATATTTATGTTTAATTTATAATTTAAAAAAAACTACAGTGAATATAAACTTGCTTGAGGATTATGATGTAAAAATACACAAATCTTACGGATTAAAATACGCACTTGAAACCTAATACACGCTTTCTTATGACAGGAATGAGTTTTGTTTGGGTTCCTACTGGACACAAGCACAAAGCTCCTAAAGAAATTGAAAATTATAATCTGTAAACGACGTTTTAAAAACGTGACACAATTACGAATAATTTTAAATAACACACGAAACTCCCATTTAAAACAATGTTAAACGTGGGTGTTTCGACTACTAGCGCTGTTAGTTCGCAAGCCGCCGCCAGCTTCACTAAGCGGGCGGGTCGCGCCTAGGAGAAGGGAAGGAAGTTGCCGCATGTGTATACACGACCGTTGTCCTGGTAGTCTGCAGACCCTTTTAACAGCGCAGAAAACTAAGTCCTTTTAATTCAGTTTAAAAAAAAAGGAGGAAAAACACGTCCCGAAAAGGTTGCAACGACCGAACAAATAGGAACAGCATACATGTACACGAGATCTTAAAACAAGCTCCTATATTAGACTGCATTAGACTTTGGTAATCAGAACAACCAAAAAAATAATATTTTCTAAATTAAACTGACTTCTGCTTTCTTCTTTTTTTTTTTGTATCTTTGTCTCACATCGACAGTCAAATAAATGCACATAGAGTTATACAAGAAACACCTTTATTTTTATTTTCGCAAGCAATAACAATACGGCAAATTCCTATTAAAAAATTTAACCCTCATACAAGGTGCTTACCTTAATGAAGGAAAATATCTTTATTTTAATTTTCACAGTTATCTTTACTACTCAATGCAAACAAATTTTGAAATTCCAAACAAAACAATAACTTATCAATTATGCTAATTGTAAATGCATTACTATAGGTATGTGGCCCACATAATCAAACCAACAAGTATTTAAAACTTTTGCTTACCACCCGACTTGCTACTTTATATTATTTGCAGTACACCGACCTGAAAAGAGAAAATACAAACTTTAAAAATGTATGTCGCTTGTGTTATGCAGAATCACAAACAAATACATGCATAAATTTAAACACTTCTTAGATTAATGAAATATTTGTGTTCACCAGTATATAATTATTTATTTTAGTACTATGTATATATACTTAACCAAAATGTTATACCCGGTGTTTATAAACTGTTTTAATTTAGACTTTTAAGTCTTAGCTACTATGCGTAATGCATGGTACTAACATTTACATTTTACAGCCAGTCAAAATTTTGTTATTATTATACTAACAGCAGATTTAATTCTGTGACGAATTGGTCTCTGTGTGCGGACCAGGATACATGTATATGATGGCAAGCGAGGAGTGTATTTTCCTTGATCTCTGAAACAACATCCTTCCTCATCATGGTCCCACCCAAAGGCCAAGAAGTAGTAACACACACAGTACACAAATGCAGTCGTCCGTAACCTTGACAGAGGCATTAATGTACAGCTCATGTTATTTTACTTCAACACCAGCTTGTAACATAGTTTTTAATACTACAAGCTTTGAATATATATATTCAAAGCTACAAGCATGATATTGTAACTTTGTATAACACGTGGCTATGAATATTTTTGTTTGTATGAAATACTTTCTCTTTACGAAAATTGGCGCATAATTTTATATTTTAACTGATGTTTCATTTAAGCGTATTTTTTTAAACCATGGAAAATATAATAGAACATTCAATAAATGGTCTTTAGTTTGTTACATTAAGCTTTTTAATATGCGCCGTGAATACAGAAAAGATATTCATGAAATGGTTCACAAATAACGTTAACTATTGGAGGTTCTGGGACAACACGAAGGCATGAATGCACGGGTAATAATTAATAATCCGAACCGAGTATTACTGCGAACACTATTTTGTAGTGATACAGTATGTTTTCGTGTAAATGTAAAATTTACAAATATCTATAATTTTACATGAATAATTGTGTTCCATTCACAAAAAAAATATATATATATATACGGTGCAGTTGTTCATAGTTATACGCGTGTACGTGCTCGTAGGAAGTAACGGAACGACACTCGCCGGTCGGTGTGCTCCTGTGCCTTCGTGCCGGAAGCGAGTCTCCGCTCGAATCACAGAGGAGCTGCGAGGGAAGAAGAGGAATGCTCGGAATGTGCGACCGGGCGATGCTGTCAGCCCCCCGTGGACAGAAACAGAAGCAGAGATGTGTAGGCGTGGCAGGTCTGGGGGGGAGGGGGGGAGCGGTTAAGAATTGCCACAGCGAGAGACCACAACCCTGCACGGTATTCTTTTTTTTTTGACGTGACAACGTCTAATAAATCGATGAACGCCGGCTGCACGCACGAAAAAATGTCCCGTTACGCAGATTGTTCCGTTACGCTGTGTCCCGTTACGCTCATTGTACGCTTGCGCCGCATCTATCTCTCTTCCACTCGACTGTTTATAAAGTGAAGTGAAAAGTTAATGTGGTTTTCATTGCTTATTACAACAACAATTTCGGCAATAAAGGTAAATTATTCTTGCATTTTAAAACTCTGATTACTAGTATAATTTCAAGTATTTATTCTTTTATTATTAAAATAAAAATGATTCAATTTTAAATGTTTTGTTATGACGTTGTCACGTTAAACTATCGTCCGTAAACCGACTTTACAGACAACCAATTTTTTAAAAAAAAATATAAATGTAAAATTATAGATATTCGTAAATTTGTACATTTACATGAAAAACAAATGTATCGCTAAAAAAAAATAGTGTTCGCAGCAACACTTGGTTCCGATTTTTTACCCGGGGCATTTATTTATGCCTTGGTGTTGTCCCAGTACCTACGATAGTTAAAGTTATTTGTAAAACTTTCCCTGCATAGCTTTCCAGTATTAGCAGCGCACATTAATAAGCATGATACATCAAAAGAAAGTCAAAGCTTTGAATATTAGATTATCTTTTCGAGGTTTTTAAAAAAAAATAATGCTTTGAATGAAACATAAATTAAAATACACAATTATGTGCCAATTCATTCATTGTTATACATTAGGTTTCAATTCATAAAGTTTTATTAGGTTGTATTTTATTTACAATTGTTTCGTTTCAGATTATTTAGATTGTTTCACGCCGAGGAAGAGCGATTCGCAGCGAGCTAGCAGGCTCCGACGAGTTTTCGGCGGAACGCCTTGCCGAGAGGGAAGGCGTTCTGGATCATTCTAGAAGCGACACTTACGGAACCAGTCATCCCAGGCACCTTTGCACTGCTCATAAGCATCATGTGTGCAATAAATATAAATAAACTACTCTTGCAAACCTTATAAAAAGGATTATATCCAGAGTAGTCTTTAAGTAAACATACATAATCTATAATATGATTATTTTCTATAAAGCTACAAGATAATCTGCTCATAAGCATCTCTTGGATGGTGAAAGAAACTGTGTCTTCTGTATCAGGCAGTTCTTTCATCGCTTCTCTCTTCATCTTTTGAATATTCGTATCTTCATCTGGGTTGTCATTAGGTAGTAAATCATGTAGAATAGTTTCCAAATTTTCTGTAATGTCAGTAATTTGTCTATTTGCCATCATCATCCCAGGGATTTCAAAAGAACTTCGTACTTTGCCAGCCATCACCTTGTACACATATCCCCAAGGGTCCATATTCCCCTTGTTAAGGACAAGTTTTTCCCAGTATACCTTCTTCTTTAATAAAATATCTTTCTTATATTTCTTTCTCCTTATTCTGTACTGTTGTAAAATTAAAAGTTTATAAAATCCATTTGCCGCTCTCTTCATGATTCTTCTTAGTCTTTCCAGATCTCTTCTAGTTTCTTCTAATTCAACATCCCACCAGGGATTTCCAGGAATAATTTTCGTTTGTTTCCTAAAGCATTTCTCACAGATATTCTGTAATATAATTGTTAATCTCATGGCGAGTGCTTCTGCGGAGTTATATACATCTTCTTCATGTGATAATTCATTTATTTTGCTTGTTATTAATTCATCAAACTTCTTCCAATCCGCGTTCTTATGTATGTACCGTGGACTTATTATTATGGGAGGCATCTCAGTTCTTTGCAATTGGATTTCATAAGTCATCAATCTGTGGTCACTTGAACTGTCCAGATGAATCTTCCATTCATTGACTCTTTCTTTCATGTTGTTATCAGTCAATGTCACATCAATGAAAGTCTCAGTATTAGTTGCTGGTGATAGATATGTTCCTGTTAATGGATCATCATTAATAACATATAGATCTCTTTCCATGATAAAATCGTTCATGATCTCACCTTTTTCGTCATTCACTGGTGAATTCCAAAAAGAAGATTTTGCATTTGTGTCTGCACCAATTATTATATTTTCATGTCCAATTGTATCCAATATTGAATTAAGCTTATCAATATGTACTTCAATAGGATCTGAGAATTGAAAATAGGATGAGATAACGTATATTTTCATCATCCTCATCTGCATGATCATGCAAACATGATGTTCATTAGAAATGCCGGAGAGTAACATCGTAGTTAGAGTTTCATTTCTAATCCAAATTGCCGATTTCGGATTATCTCCTATTGACAAGATCATTAAAGAGTTAAAACCACGAAAAGCACCAGGTAAAGATAATATAACAACTGAGTTAATTTGGCGAGCTTACCCTCGAATCAAGGAAGTACTGTTACATCTGTATAATTTATGCTTATCTTCAGGAACATTTCCAAAAATATGGAAGGAAGGAGTTCTCAAAATCATATACAAGGGAAATGCTAAGGACCCGAAATTAACTAAGTCATACCGGCCTTTAACTATGCTGCCTAACATGGGAAAAATTTATGAGCGGCTCATTAATGCAAGACTAACAGCTTATTTGGAAGTAATACAGGGAATAGATAAACAGCAGTATGGCTTCAGAAGAGGGTATAGTACAGAAAAAGCGCTATACGATGTAAATCAATATATTAAAAACCTACAAGAAAAATATGTGCTTGGAGTGACGATAGATATAGCAGGAGCATTTGACCACGCTTGGTGGCCTCAAGTATTATGGCGCTTAAAGAATCTTAACACACCTAAGAACCTGTATGCCGCCATAAGGGGCTTTCTGCAAGATAGAAAGTGTGAATGTCGATTGGGCCACATAGTTGTGGAAAAGAAGCTCTCCATGGGCTGTCCTCAGGGTTCAGTCCTTGGTCCGCTACTATGGAATATAATATTTGATGAGCTTCTGAAAATTGAGTTACCAGTAAATAACATTATAT
The DNA here is from genome assembly GCF_032445375.1 of Bacillus rossius redtenbacheri. Taxonomy (NCBI): domain Eukaryota; kingdom Metazoa; phylum Arthropoda; class Insecta; order Phasmatodea; family Bacillidae; genus Bacillus; species Bacillus rossius. The sequence goes on from NC_086338.1 coordinate 42,294,581, forward strand.
ATGGCTATGCAGATGATGGCTTGCTCATTATACCCGCTACTTCACGCTACGAATTAGAGCAGACAGCAGAAATTATTCTACGCTCTATCAACACCTGGGCAAGCAGTGTCCGACTTCTTATATCATCTGAAAAAACTGAAGGCGTATTACTAAAGGGAAAATTACATAAAGACAGACCACCTTTAATAAGATTTCAAGAACGAATAGTGAAGATAAAACAAAAAGTTAAGTATCTAGGGGTACAAATCACAACGGGAACAGGATACCAAGAACACATACAAGAAGCATCACAAAAGGCCCTACTGTTAATGCAAAAAATAAGGAGTCATAAACCTACAAATGTAGGATTGAGCACTAATACTATGACAACACTGTACAATGGAGTATACCTGGGCATACTTACCTATGCTTGCTCAGTCTGGTATGAACTACTACGCAATTCACATGTAAGAAGAAGGTTAAACTCATCCCAACGAACAGCTCTAATTGCTGTAACAAAAAGCTACAGAACTACGTCTTTAGAAGCACTGCAGGTTATCGCTGGAGCCTTACCTATAGACCTACTAATACAAGAAAGAGCAAAAGTTGTGATATTAAAGATGAACAAGGAATACACTGCTTCAAAATATCGCAGAATTCACATAGAAAATATTGAAATCTGGCAAGAAAGGTGGCGAAACTCTGACAAGGGAAGGCATACACACAATATATTCCCTTCAATAGAAGAACGGATGAAATTTTCATGGATAAGTACTGACCACTACACTTCACAATTCCTAACAGGTCACGGGAATTTTAAACACAAATTAAACTCTTTTAACTTAGTGGAAAGCCCTATGTGCCCTGTGTGCATGGAAGAAGACACAGTAGAGCATGTTCTAAATGATTGCGTTAAAATAGAAGACATACGAAACAAGTACACAAGGAAGATGGCTATGGAGGATGTTGATATTAAGGATATTAATCAAATTGTGAGAGATAAGAAGACTTATGACATATGGAGAAATTACACCTTTGAAGTATCCAAGAGACTGGAGCGTTTCGATAGTTGGATGCACGAACAATCTCTGATGGAAGATCTGCTTTCCGATACGGAATAACTTACTACAGAAAAATAAAATAACTCTTTGAATCTCCTACACAAGTTTCTTTGGCTGTTCTTCTTGTGTATAGTGTAATCGAACAGCCGGAATATTATATCAAATTAGATAAATGAACTGAAAAGAATTAATTAAGAATAAGAGAATTAAAAATATACACCAGATCTCTCTTTGAAAATAAGAATAAGAATTATGACAGAATAACGCCCTGGAAACCTGTATAAGCAAGCTAAAAGGATATGAATTATTATATAATATAAACTGTATTATATTATATAATATATATATATATATGTGTGTTAAAAATATAATCATGTGTGCAATAAATATAAATAAACTACTCTTGCAAACCTTATAAAAAGGATTATATCCAGAGTAGTCTTTAAGTAAACATACATAATCTATAATATGATTATTTTCTATAAAGCTACAAGATAATCTGCTCATAAGCATCCTACAAAACTGTATCTAGTCAGAGCACCCACACCTCTCCACTTCTTCGCAGGCGTATTTTGCAGTGGCTCGCCGTTTCACAGTGTGCAGTGTGCTGCCATCATGTTTCGGCTCGCTGGTGGGGCCCATCTTAGTTCCAAAGCTGGTGGGTTGATGTCGCTAGTGTCGCCAATGAATTTTATTTCGTACATAAATCCTGATTGAAATAGCTTGGGATCTACCCGAAAAGGATAACAGCTTGTTGAGGTTTTGAGGGGCTAAGCCTACCTGGGCGCACATATGATGTGAAGAGCTTCAGGTGAAACAACGCGATTGAAAACTACTCATGATTAGAGACCTGTTAAATTCGCGATTTCAAATCCCTAAAGGATAGACTCCATGATCCTCTATGCACTCGTGCAAATTACATCTGCTGATTGGTTACCGACTCGTAACACTTGTTGACTGGAATGATCGTGATTCGCTAATTCTTCTGTTAAAGATTTTTCATTGGCCCAGAGTCCTTCAGATAAAATGTGGCCCAATCACTGAAGCAAAATAATGTCAAAAGTATTTGGAATCTATCTTATCGCGAAATGAATCCGCGAATTTTACAGGTCTCTACTCATGATATCCGAGTGGGGTCTGTTTACGAAAAGCATTTTTTAAATCTACGAGGGCCGGTAAGTAGTTTTGTTTCCGGATTCAGTTTTTAAGCTGGATTTTTTAAAAGTGTTAAAATACCTAAAGGGCGAGTTTTCAGAGTAATTTTTCGGCATAAAACAATTCTTTAAAGCAATTAAAGGAATTCTTTAACACCTTTATCTTCATTTCTCCACCATTTAATGTTACGATCACCGATAAAATCTCATAGTGGTTCCTATGCACGACGAGAAGACTGCGCGCCAGTTCAGAGCCTTGAGCTTAGAGGCGACACCACACTAGAAACACGGGCGAACGTCGCGCTTATCATCACGCCTCACTAATACACACATGACCCTGACTATATGGGCGCCTTAATGCATAAACATTAGTTACTAGATTAATAAATCAGTTGGAAGAACAAGAAATAAATAAGTAATATCTGTGCTTGTTGCGTAAAAGGGGTTAAGTCCAATATCATAGTTTTGAGAAAATCGCGATTGAAAATTATCAGGTTTCTTGAAGTCAGTTTTTTTTAGCTTTATTAACTGCTTTAGAACTTTGGAAACTCGTTAATTGTTTCAAAATAATGTCTCTAATCTCCCTTATCAATTTTAAAAGTAAATAATTCAACATCACTATGTATTAACTATTTGCAACTTAACCCCCTTTTACGCAACAAGCACAGCTACATGCTAACTAAGTATGTCTTTAAGAGTATAGCGGTAAGGTAGGGAGGGCGCCATCTTTATTTCTAACCATTGCTAGTAGAGGAAGTCATCTTTAATTTCAGGTGCTACTACCATTTGGTGTTCCGTTTAATTTCAAAAAATAGTCGACAGAGAGCTCCACTCTCTTTAGTGTCAGGCTCGTCTGCTAGAGAGCGCTAGTGTCGCTCCACCCTCACCCTATATTGGATCCAGTCGTAATTGGCGGCACTTCAGCTTATGGTCAGAGGCGCCCCTGGGCGATGAAGGGTCCAGGCTGGACACGGGGCCCGAACGGAAATGAATGATGCAAGGGTCCGGAGGGAGAGAGAGAGAGAGAGAGAGAGAGCAAGGGGAAAAGGGAAGGGGGAGGGGGTGTGATTTGGGGTACGAGAGGCGTCCCGATACGGGACCAACAGCCTGCAGTTAAGTGCTCTTCCTTGTCGGACGCCTGGCGCGAGCGACGCCAGTTTGAATTAGCGTGCGCGAACTGGGGTTTTCAGGGCAGAGACGGACGGGCTCCATTTTCCAACACTATTTTCTACTTTATGCCCCAGTCGTCTTCGTCAGCGGGGAAATTAGCGGTGTCACGTGACAAGTCCTCTTATAAAATGTTTAAACTATTTTATATAAAGTTACAGGGCCATTACGGGAATTGCAAGCGGCAAAGTGGGAAACGCTTTCAGAAAGAAATTGTAAGGATTTTTTTTTTGTTAAAATGAATACACCCTTTGGGGGGAGGGGTAGAGGAGAAGAATTTTAGTCCATAAATTACTTCAAGACACATACAATTGTTCTTTCAGGCAGTTTTATTCTACTTTTTATAAAATAAGAAACATCGTTCATCACAGAAAAGCTTTTCATGCAAACAATAGCTTTAATGCTAAAAAATTACATGCTGTCGAAATATGAGACAAAGAAGAAAAACATTTAGAGAGATTGTTTTTAAAAGATTATTGCATTTAAAAGAGACCATAGTGAGATTACTCAATTACTCGACCCTACGCACAAGGTCACGCACAAAACGCAATTGAGAATTTTTATGCGATTTTCCGGCTCTGGAAATTCAGTTCAACCACAAGTCAGAAAATTAGCTATTGGAAAGAAAAGGTTTAAGTTACTTCTAACACAACTTTTTTTTACATCCATTTTATGTTTCGGAGATTAATTTATCGTTTAGGAATATACACCAAAATTAAAATTTACGCCATTTACATACAATTTAAACCAATATTAAAATTTCTCGAAGTTTGTTTGTGAAATCTTTAATGCAATTAAGTCATGAAAATATTTTAAGTTACTGTTTCAGTGAATTGATAAGGTAAGAAAATATTGTGCTAATATTAAACACGATGTTATAATATTATATATATATAATATTAAACATTAAACATTATCCTTATTCATCTGAACCTCCACTAAAATTATAGCCACCACACCCACATTGACCAATAAAGTCTCAACTGCGATTAGCCGACAGTAAATGTCGCATGATAACCTCGCCCTTGTCAATGGGTTGCTAATGACATGACGTGAAAATTTACGGGTATTAGAAAATCCATAAATACGTGGTATCATCCCTATTAGCTAAGAAATACCTAGTGACAAAGGCATGAAATTTTCCAATCAATGTTAATTGAGACTATAAAAATGTAAGATATATAAAAAGCTTAATATCAGCAAATTCACTCCTGCAAATCTAGTTAAATGTTAACATTTTGCCATGGTAATACATGTATGCGATCAATTAGAAACATTCTTAACCAAAAGAGTTGTGCAGTAAAATGTTGGTTACTTTTTTTTTCATTTATAACAAAACTATTTTGGGGTAGTATATAAGCTTAATTAATTTAAAATTAAATTACATGTGTCAATATCTTTTCCCATTTTAGTTTATTAGATTGAACATAATTTATTGTATTGTGGATAAAATCACACTTAGCCTTTCTTTCACTCCATTAGGGAGGAAATTTTGAAACTAAATGTAAAAATATTTACTTTTTATTTTAATTAATCCGCCCTTTATATTTACGTTTCATTGGACTTAACTTTATGAATATTCTTAACAAAGTCAAACTTTCCCTATTTTACCAGAATCGTTATGAAAATATCTCGTACACGTAGTATCATTAACGTATAGTGCTAAGAAATAATAAAATACATTATATTTGTATAGTTTATTACTGAAATTAACTTGAATAATAATGCAAACGAAATGTTTTCTGTAAATTTAAACATAGATAGTAGGCTACTTAATTTAGCTTCTCTTTTGTTCCCTAAATGAACTTTAATTTTTTAAGGGCAGCTAGGTACCATTTGATTTATTTCAGTATATGAGCAACATTTCTTCCAAACGTCATTAAAATTAATTCGATAACAAATAATACGTAATAGGATAAAAAATATCCAGGAATTCTAAATTTAACATTTTCGTATGATGTTTTAATTCAGGATATCCAATATATCACTTACTACACAATTAATTTTATAGTAAAAAATATATAGGTATATATACTCATTTTAAAAATTATTTAAACAATAACTGTGGTAATAAAAAATATCGGCGATGTTCTATCTTTTATTTGAGGTAGGACTCTACATACGTCAACGAATAATAAGCAGTAAATAAGTAGCTAAATATCCAAAGGTTATAGTTTAATCCTGAGTAAAATATCATTTTGAAATGACTACAGTTCTAATCGCGACCTCAACTGCCAAAACAAACTAAAAGCTGGCTCACATTAGTCAAGTTTGAGGGCGAGTAGAAAGGCGAGTTAGTAGGCTACCAGGTCGTCTACTCGGCTAATGTCTACACAAGGACGAGTAGAGTTCCTTTCCCCACCACCCGCTTGTTCGGGATTCCTTTGACTCGCCTTTTCACCCACAGAGCGTGAACAAGTTTGGCGACTTGTGGTCGCGAGATTAGCTGCACAGTAGACGAAACTCACGATATATTTTTAAAAAATGTTTAATCCCAGTTTAAAAGAGTTTGTTGAGTTTTATCGCGGCAGAGAATGTCCGTGAAATCTCGCCAGTCCATCGTTAATAAAAAAAACTATTAATTTGATTTTTAACACTCATACAAACTCGTTTTTCCCTCTTTTATTTCTTATTTTACTACTTTATTAATTTCCTTTATCAACGAATCGAACACCCTTTTCACGCACTTCTTAAAAAAACAACGCGATTTTCACGGGACATTTTCTATATAAGTAATAACACTACGTGCTTTTTCATGAACTGTGTATTAACGGGCTATTGTCAAACACGGCGGGTCCATTAGGCCGAGTACCTATTAGGCTGTGCCAACTCGCCCGAGCTTACACGACTAGTGTGAACCGGCTTTAAAGAGCCGAGGTGCATAACTCCTGCAAGCTGGATTTTCGGTGTGTTTATGCTCTAGCGGCTTAGTCTTAGAGTCGTGGCTTAGGCCCGACAAACTTAGAGAAACTTAATAATCGCCATGAGGCCTTGCAGATTAAACTGGCATTTAAGTACTTGCGGGCAGAAATACGGTGAATTTCGCATATTTATTCTTTTGCCACTTCAGTCTATTAAGGTACAATTTTTTTTTAAATTTAACTTACAGTAAATTCAGCGTCTCCGCCCTGTATCCGGGATTGGAGTCAGCTTAAAAATTACCAAATTTTTGACACGCATATTTTCGAGATGGGGACTCAAACCCGTGACCCTGGAGTCAAGAAGTCAGAGTACGCTGACCGCTACACCTCAGCTCAGCACAGAGCAACATCGGAATGCTTAGCTGCCTGTTTCAACGCCACGCTAAAACTACAATGCTTCCCCGCCCAATAGAAAGAAGCTAACGTGATCGTGTTACTACAAACCAGGCAGAGACAAAAAAAACTCCTTACAACTGGATCCAGTTACATTTGGTACTATAGTCTGAACTTCCCTAAACATCGTCTGTCTTACAAGACTATCCTGAACTGTCGACAGGACAACTTACAGTTCATTCCAGCTCAATTGAACCTTTTTTTTAAATTCTGGCTGTTTTTTTTTCTCTTTATTTCAGTCAAGAAGTGGTTTGAATACTAAAAATACCTGGCCTTATCTGCTGTCGGTTAGAACAGCTGTATTACACTCCATGTTTTGATTGCATTTCCTGCAGCTGTTGCTAGTAATGACTGTCAAAAGTCGACCTAAAAAAAAGTTCAGATTATCTGGAATGCCCTAGGTGAAAAACTTTTGGGAAAAGCCCTGGTGCGGAAAATACCTATTTGTTTAAAAAATTACAACAACGTGGGTAAAGTTTTTTTATTATAATTCAGTGAAACGTGAGAGAAAATGCGTTCGGAGTGAGTGAGCTAAGTCGTCCAAGTTCGAGAAGGAGCTGGTGTGAAGACAACGTTGCATCGGCGACTCTCTCTCTCTCTCTCTCTCTCTCTCTCTCTCTCTCTCTCTCTCTCTGTGTGTGTGTGTGTGTGTGAGTGCAGTGTAACTCGCGGGCGAGTATTCTCAGTGGTGCTTGTCGCTACTAGGTACACTGTTAGAAATTACAGTAAATTTACGCGCTTTTCAACGAAGAATTTGACTAAAATAAAACGAAGTGTATCTTCGTTGAAGAAACGACGTCGTATTTCGACTTCCAAGTTGTGTGTTTCGTTATAAACAAAGGTGGACAAAAGAAGAGTGTTCTTGCTTACCTTATCAGTTATTGAATGTTTTGTTAATGTATCAAGAATGTTAGTTAAAAATTATGTTCAAAGTAAGTTAACACAGTGTACGTAAATTTAAGAAGATCCCTGGATTATTTATAACCAGCGTTCTTCTTAAATTTAATGTGAAAATATTTAACAGTGTACCGAACAGAATCGCGCTAACGACACCGATAAACATTTAAAAAAAAATATTATGATTGAGATATTTTAGATCATTGGGTAATTTTCAGTCAGTTTTCTTTTCGTTTTTCATATGAATTAAAGTGTACTCAAATGTAAAACAAACTGCATAATTAGATAATTTCTCGTTTTATTATTATAGACCTGAAAAATTCGCGGGTTCATTGCGTGCTATGTTAAAATTCAAATAATTATACCTTAGTGCTGCTTCTGCCATTGGTCCACTGTTAATCTGGAGGACTGAGGGCCAATTAGAGACCCTCACACATTGAAGTGTCGAATCACAGGCCACCCAGTCGTGATGACTCACAAGAGTAGTATAGGATAGCCGGTCCTAGATCAGGATGCAGGATGTGGAGCCGAGAGCCGAGCCACATATCTTGGATTTGTGACGTCACGGCGGCAAAGATTCCTCAAAATTCCTCAAAAATGATTTAAAATGACTCAAAAATTCCCGTTTTAAGAAAAAAATTCCCGTTTCGTGGGAAAATTTCCCGTTTTAGTCCTTAAAAATCCCAGCGGCTAGAAATGTCCTGTTAGAGGCTTAAGCATCCTTAACTCAAGCCTCAGTTAAGCCTCTATCAGGATGTGACCTTGACCTTGACCCCGACGGCCATATTGGATCCGCCATTTTGGATGACGTCATTGTGTTCTCGAACATTCCGGAGTTGTGTTTTCCACCATATTGGATGATGACGTCACAGTTGACGTTGACGCGCTAGAGATGTTTTATAAAAGCAAAAATAAAGGACCGTGGTAGTAAAAAAAATATTATAACCTTTTGCACCGTTGTTTTCGCGCATCAGGATGTTTTTTGATGTCTGCTGCGTCTCGTGTTTTTCAGATGAATGTTTTTCGAACGCGCAGTACGCACTGACCCTGGGCCCCCCTCTTTGTAACCCTTCAAGCGGGAGCGTGTACTATGGTTGGGCGGGGGGGCTGGGGGAAATGGAAGAGGGCGGGGGAGAGGGTGAATGGGTGCGCTTCCCTCCCGCCTTGAGCGGACTGTCCGATACTCGGCATCGATCCCCTGCCTGCATGGGCCACCCGCTCCACAGCCCAGAGCCGCGGACTCGCTGACATTTCAGGGGCGGGCCGGCGCAGCCTCCCTAGCGTGGACCAGCGAGCCTTGTCCTCGCATCCGCGTGCCACACAATGGGTGCTTTTGTTCGCGACCGCAAATGACACATTCTTGCAGGATCTAAAAACTCTGCTCTGCAAAACAAAACAAAAAAAATCAATGGGTAATAAAATGTGATTCTTGCAATGGGAAATATTTTATTTAAAACTAGCTGCAGTTACCCGGCGTTTCCCGGGCTAAACACATGGAGCTTCATTGTCTGCGAGTTAAAGCAAGCTGTATCGCTATATGACAGTGTGATGGACATAGAGAAATGTCACACAATTACTGTTTGTATGTTTATGATCTATTATTTTTTGTTTACCCATGGCGATCGGTTATTTATTATTAATTATAAATTATTAAGACCATTAATCGAAATAAAAACTATCCTATCTCTCAAGTTGGAAAACATTATACACATAAATACCAATTTTCATCGAAATCGGTTAACTTGGTGAAGAGTTCACTGGAAACAAACATCAGGACACTGGATTTATATATATTAAGACTTTATTTTTACATGCGCCATACCATTGCTGGTTTATACTGTAAAACGTAGATATACCTTTAAAAAATTAGCAAATAGATGAATGCATAAACAAAGATAATCCAAGCCAAACTCAGCAGAAGTTCGGCAGCTCTAGTGGAGATCCTCGCAAGGCCAAAACAAGTGCCGTAGCCTTTTCTTCCTCACCCCAGCCATTTACGTCTGCAGTTGCCTCGAACTGTCTAATAATAGAATATTAAATATTTTATTTTTATTTTGTATCATTATGCTTATTAATGTGCGCAGTTAATACTGGGAAATTATTCAGAAAACGTTTTCCAAATAATAACTTTAATAACTTTAACTACTGAAAGTACTGGGACAACACAAAGCATGAATGTGCGGGTGAGAGTCCCAACTTATAATTACTATGAACACCATTTTGTAGTAGTCAAGTTGTTTTCATGTAAATGTAATAATTAACAAATATCTGTAATTTTTTTCATCATTTTGTTTATCATTTACAAAAAAAAATTTACATTGTAAAATATAGTTTGAAACCAAGGAAGCCACTTGAAAGACATACACTTTGACCCTAATATTAATCAAAAAGCTCAGTAGTCCTAAAAAATTTGTCCTACATATTGTAAATGTGACATTGATGCGTGCCGTACACCTCAGTAATTTCCATTTAGCATTTTACTGTATTAATTTCGAATTTCATCTTTTCTTAAATCTAATTGTTTGAACTGTTGTTTAATTATCTGTCTTTGATTCTAAATTGATTTAACTTCAGTTTCACATGTATAGCTTTGGCGTTATTTTCGCACGCACTCGTGCGTCAGTATTGGCCGGTGTGACCATGGCCTGTGAGTACCGAAACTATTGGACGTTCGTTCTGGTTCTTTTTCCGACTCGCCGCACCGCGCCGCATCGTCGCCGTGGAGCGATGTGGTGCTCGCCTCCGCGGGAGGGGGGGGGGGGCGGATGTCCGTCCGGAGAAGCCTAAGATGCACATCAAGTTCCGTCCCTGCAACGAACACGCCCGAACATTCACCTTCGGCCAACCTCGGGATCTGTTTTATTTTTTTGCGCAGGAAAAAACGGAATTGAAATATTAAAAGTGATGGTCGGTTAGGTTAGCTACGTTAAAACAATTTTTTAAACACTATGGACGGTTAGTAAGGTTAGTACAGCTACATTAAAATAAACAGAGAAATAGAGAAATATAAATATATATATATATAAATAAACTCGAGGTTGGCCGAAGGTTGAATATTCGGGCGTGTTCGGGCAGGGACAGAACTTGATGTACATCTTGGGCTTCCCGTATGTACGCCTGGGAGCTCCACGGCTCGTCCGGCACTACAGCAGCTCCGTCCTCGCAAGCGAGCCTTGAGCCAGGCGCGGTACAGCCGAGCGTCGGATTGGCAACTGCCGACAGTCACACGCACACGCTTTGCTGAGCTTCAACTCTCAAGTCCACGTAGTTCTATTATCACGGCCCTATTGCCGTCATGCGCAGCGATCTCTTTGTTTAAACTGTACGATACCTCGGAACTCTGGCTGTTTTAAAAGACTTATGCACACGAGCACGCACACGCACACACACACACAAGAGCTAGACTCAGATGTTTGCTAAGCTTCAACCCTGAATTCCACCTTTGAATATATATACTGTATAGAAGTCGCGAGTGGATAGGATTTACTCTACGTTTTTCAGAAGCGTATGAGAGCAGCTTGGGAACTTCACCGCTGCAGTGCGCTGCCGTAACGCCCTGTATCGTCTTAGTTGTTATTTACACGTTAGAGCGCAGCCCTGTCGCCCGCTGTCATTCCCCGCACCCCCCACCTATCATTTACTGCAGCTCAAGTTCGTTCAACGGGAGGGGGAAGGGGTGTTTGAAGAGTTCGACACTTGACCGCTAGGGACCACCACAAGTCGATGCCCTAGAGATGGGTGGCGATTGCGGCGGTGAATTAACCAACTACCTCAAAACCGTATTAGAAATTTTAACCTGGGCTGGCGACTTCTATACAGTATATATATTCAAAGATTCCACGTAGTTCTACGATCACGGCCCTATTGCCGTCATGCGCAGCGATCTCTTTGTTTAAACTGTACGATACCCTGGAACTTTTGGCTGTTTTAAAAATACTAATGCAGGATTTGTTTATTGTGTTTTTAAGGTGAGAGTGCATTGCTGAACCCTTATCCTTTCTTTATGCTCAGTACTGAACTTCTGTTTGAGCAAGCTATAGCTCGATCTAAATCTCTTTGCTGTTCGCGCTTGGATTTCAGTTTTTTTTTTGGCCTTTAGAATTCATGCTGGGGCTAATGAACTAGTGCCATTGATGTGTAAGGCACCTCAGCCAGTGCTATTTCAGTGTGTATAACAACAGGTTATGTTTAAATTGTGTGTTTTAAAATTTATATAAACATTAAAATTTAGTTCCTATTAAGTGCTAAAAGGCGCCAGAATAATGCGTTTAATGTGTAATTGATGAATCCTCAGTCACAAGGCCTCGCCACATCCAATTTTTCGGTGTCACCATAGTGAGGGAAAAAAACACGGCACAAAATAACAATGCACTTACACAACTCTCTTCCTGATCTTTACACTTTCTGCAACGCTCTGAGCGTAAACAAGCTTCTATAGAAGTGAAACTTCTTTGCTGAGGGGGGCTATACAATTTGCGAGAGTTACGAAAATTCCGATCGCATGAGGGGAATGGTTAGGTGCGTGGTGGAAGAACCGGTAGAGGAGGGGAACAGTTAGTTACTTGATTGGGGGAGGGGGGAACTGGTAGAGAAGGAGACGGTAGGGGAGAAGTATAGATGACGCAGCATATTTGCATACTGGTATACTTGCATACTTGCACACTTGCATATATTTAGCGCTTGCATAATTGTATGTATTTATATATTTTTTATCTGCGACCTCAGCCGAAGAGAATTATGTTTCTTGTACTTAATAATATAATAAGCAAGAAGTTTCTCTTCTGTCGAGCGTAGACTCCACGCACAATTTTTTTTTTTTTTCGTTAAGCTCTGATGACGTCTTCTCCTCGACTTACGCTTCGGCTGTTAAGAAGTTTCACTATAAAAATATTTATCTATTGCGGGATTGCGTAGTCTTCAAAAACTCTACATATTTATTTTTTCTTCTTGCCAACTTATGCAGCTTCTCGGAAATAATTGGTAAAACAAATTGACGGAAACTCAACTTCGGCTGCTATTAAATAAGTGCCGTCAGCAATACTTATCTTTTACGGCTTTGCCGTTTCATCACTACCGTAGATTTCTCTGATGGCGGTCTTTATGGGTAGAGTTCAGATATTTTATGAGATCTTTTCATTTGCCAAAACTTCTCCACGACTTTTATTATTATTATTCCGTTTCACGAAAACATTCGTGTCCATATGTCTGTCTGCCCGAAAGTTCAAAGTACTTTTTTTTAACGAATGGATAAGTACACGGACCCTACCCACGCTTGGCTGAGATACGACCCCTCTCGAGGAAATGGAATGCCATTTATTACAACTCATCCCCAGTTTGTTATAGTTATTTTTCTTAAACATTATTTGTCCAGAGTACCTCGATAAGTAATCCAAACAAGAAAACCGGGAATATTTTATTTGTTCCACCATTGCAAACACGTGCTCAAGAGCGAAATGTAAACTAAATGTGTAGAAATGAATCTCCGATATCTCAAAAATATCTGCGAATCTTCTAAAACGAAAGTGGAATTGCAAGAAATAGCGATTACGAGACAGGAGTACAATAGTATTATTTTATCATGCGTGTATCCATCGCAAAGTTAGTCGCCTCAATGATTTCTTACATTAGTGGTGAATTACTAAGCAGGTAGGTTACATGTTATACATTAATGGCTAAATGCTTAGCATGCTTTCGTTTTGTCCACTGTTGAGTAACGATCCCAGGCCTACGTTATTTCTGTAGTATTCCATTAGTCTCGTTCCATTTTTATGAATGTTTAAATAGCTAATGTTTCCAATACTGCGAAGTTTGACACAAAAATATACTACGTTGGAAAATACTTTGTGTGAAATTTTAACTTATAATATTGTAGAAAGACTTGCTACTGCGCTATTTTTGTGAATCGTTACCAAAAGGGTTGGAAAAAGTTAAATCGACGTAATAAACTTGTTAACGATGTAAATGGAAACGGTTTGTGTGGTTCGAATAACTATGTGATAAACAGAATTTACGGTAAGCTGTTTTATGACCTGGAACAACTTTTCATTATTATCTTCATGTTTTTTTTTTTCACAGCACCATGTTGGGGTTTAAACGTAAACAATCGCGTGAACAAATTTTTTTATCTCGAATATTTAGTTCCAGGAGTTGGCAGCTCTGGCAGAACACGGCGCAACGTGTTGTAAGGCTGCATTCCCAGAAGCCCTTGCGCTTCGCGTCTTGCTGGCTTCCTCGTCTGCTCTAGCCCCGTTCTTCTCTGAGGTGTCAAACTACAACGGGCCTCCTTCAACTGCTTCCTCCGTTGCGGGCAATTTCCCCCCCCCCTTCCCCGTTTTCCCGCATCAAATTCACTTTGCAGATTTTTGTTCAAATTACTGACGACTCCAACATAATGCCTGTATCGTAATATAAAAGCAAATGAGTAATCCCCAATATTGCAAGTTAATGCACGGTTCGAACCTTCTTGTTCAATCAGAAACTAGGCAGCTATTGAGGATCCCTTTACTTTATTGCATTCACCACTATAGAGCGGTAGAAAATTATTTGCAACGCCAAAAAAAAAATCCCTCAATAAATTACCAATGTTAAATAGTTAATTCACAAAACTTTATTTTATTGGTTTGTTTAATTTTTTTGTTCAGACTTATCTTAGGAACACATAAAAGTGCTTAGTGTTTATCTGAGTTGTGTAGACTTTATATTCAATTTGGTCACTAATAACATTTCATTTATAAGTTCAAAATGCATCAGTACACCGCACATTTTTAGTTATAAATGCGATATAAAATAAAAATAAAAAGTTAATTTTTTTAAATATATTTATTCATATCAAGTGGCCCGAAATTTATCGATTGTACAGTGCATGCGCAAATAGTTGTTTGCTGCCAAGTCAGAAAAAATTAACATTATAATACCCACATAATTGCATGCTATAATTCTTTATTAATGAGTTTTTAAGGATTCTTAAAGAAATTTAAGGGCCTTTATTCAATTAAAGACAAATTAAGGACGTTTTAAGAGTATCAAGGAGGCATACGAGCTCTGCAATGTTTACAATAACATTACTAAGCGCTAAATTCTTTAATGTAACTCCTCAAAGAGGCAATATGTGTTATTCGCAAACAGTATACGTTACTCTAACGATTGCCAAATGTTTCTGTGAATAAATAGGCCACAGTGATTCAGTTCATTCGCCTACCACCAGGCAGTTCGAGTTCGGTTCCCGGTCGAACTCGGATTTTTATTTTCGAGTAGGAAACGTGGCGGACGACTCCTGTGCACCTTGGGTTTTTTCCGGATGCTCCCAACCACTCAATCCATCGTTGCTCCATCAGCATATCATAGTCTTTGCACCGTGTCTAATGGCTCCGATGTTGACGAGATACCAAGCACATTCAATTCTCTGAACCCTGTCGTACTCCATACGACATTTCAGATCACACGTCACCGTTTTGTTTTACTGACAGTATGAAAAATATTTGGATCCTATCAGAACAAATTTTTTAACGAGATCTACCACGGTCTTTTCGAGTAAAGTAAAACGAAAGTCTGTTTTTATTACACCATGTGATCTCGTGTTCCAATCCCGATTTTGAAGCACCAAATAAATAACTTCTTGCTGCGGTGTCATGCCATTTATTACTTGATGACCTGGCGCGCCCAGACTCAGGGACTCAAGTTTTTGTAACAAAAATACTTTTGCTCTTAGCTTACAAACTATTTCACGTGTAAGAATTCGTGGTATTTGTTGTTTTAAATGTGAAATATGAATTTTTTCTCCTAATTACCACCGTGTTTAAGGTTACAGCCATTAAAAATAAGATTTAAAATGGGCACCTTAGACAAGTGAATGATATACTTCACGAGCTATAAAATAATGGTACGAAAATTCCTAAGAAGGATTATTTTCGAATCTCTTTACAGATGTTTTAAGACCTATTTATATTTTTTTAAATATAGTTTTAGTAATGGATGAAAGGAATACATGAACTGGGAAATTAATTTAATTTATATTTTCTCATTAACAGGCCACAAGCTTAAACCAAACAGAGAAGCTACATCCACACAAGGTTCCGTTGGACTCGTCGCTTAGAGAAACCAGGAAAAAAAAATTAAAAAAAGAAGACCTTTTGAAAGTGTTCATTTAAACGAGCTGCACTCTGAAACTTCGCTACGAAGTTTAAAAAGACACTTCCTACCGCAGCTCACTTACAGTTAATTAAATTTTACCTCATTGGTGGAAGAAAACCAGCAAAGGGAAGGCTCTGAATAAATTCATAATCGTCGCTGGCGAACTAGACCGTGTTGGGTATCATCAACGATCTAAAGATGAGTGCTTTTGAAATTATTTGAGGTTGGCGCGCCTAATATTCATCTTATTTCAATTCATTTCTCCGCGCACCTTCTACTTCTCGCTGCTAAACGAGTGTCTTGTTCTTCCCGAGCAAGTCTGGGGTCGGCCACAAGCAGCAAACTGTGGATTTATTCTTCAATGATTCTCCTAGCATCTGACAGCAGTATTTCTACGGAATTTTCAAAAAAGTAAAAAAAAAAAAAAAAAAAAAAACTACATTTAAAGACAGAACATTCTAAATTTTCCCGAGAAACTCACGCTAGTAACTATGGCGCAATAAGCAAACCTTATAATGTGTTTACAGAAAATATTTTCTTTGGGTCATATTCAGTCGGTAATATACGTATATTTATAAGGTTTTCACTTTTTTTTTTTGGACATGAAAAAAAAACTACATGGGTCCATAGTAAAAGTCATTTGGATAATGATCCTTTAAATAAGGTGAAGTTTGAATAGGCAAAGCGGTAATTACCTTCGTTCTGTTGCATCAACTGTTTTACTTGCGATAGTGTCAATGGAACATCCGATAGTATTAAATATATTTACTACAAATATTTATGGAATTTCAACATAGTTTTGGTCTTCTTGGTGGTGAAACCTAGGCCGTTCGTAGATATTCCAAGGAAAAATTTTTAACTTTTTAAATGTTACGCACTAATTTTGATAAGATTAAAATAAAGGACAAAAAATCGTAATAAAGTTTAGGTTAAAAGTGGAAAGGAACCCAGCCAAGAGACGGGAGAGATAGCTGCAGGACGGTAAGAGAAAGGGAGAGAGCAAGAAAACGACAGAAGGCGAGAGAGAGAGAGAGAGAGAGAGAGTTGGCAGTTGTAATTACCAAGGGTGCCCCAACCACTCACCCTATTTCATATAAACCCCCCACCCCTTTCCCCTTCCCGACACAAGCCACACTCATCAACGTCTGCTTATTAGTTCGAGGTAAGGCGCCAGTTCTCTAGACAGTTCATAGCCAGACGCGTTTTCATTTACACTCACTCCTACCCCCTAACCATCCCCCCCCCCCAACGTTTAATTTTTCTTTTTCCCTCGCTCATTCCAGCCACAAAGTGTATAATTCACTGAAAAATAAATGAGCCAGCAAAGTCGCTGCCACAAAACGTAGGCTGAGACAAACGAATTTT
Organism: Bacillus rossius redtenbacheri; assembly: GCF_032445375.1. NCBI lineage: Eukaryota > Metazoa > Arthropoda > Insecta > Phasmatodea > Bacillidae > Bacillus > Bacillus rossius. The sequence continues at coordinate 42,311,648 of NC_086338.1, forward strand.
CTTAACGCCGCCGCCGCCGCCGCTAATTGTTTCGCAGGCGAGTCTTAACACACACGGGAGCTGTCATTAGGACGTCCGCACATTTTTGCGTGTGTCTACGAGCACTCATAGTGTTAGCAGCACTTAAGATCGTCATTGTACTACGTCTATCCCTGAGTGCAACAGCCAAAGCTGTGTTAAATAACTGACAAAAGCTTAGAAGATGGCGGGGGGTTACATTACAGGAAAAAAATATGTGTTAAACAGTAGTGATTCTTATTCTTTTGTTTAAAAATTAATAAGATACTCGCTGTACGTTACTTGTTACATGGTTTTATTTATTTAAATATCTTGTTTTGAGTGGATTATCATCATTGAGCCAAAGGTACTGCGATAAATTCCGTTTAACCTCTCTCTAACTCTCTTTTTCTCTCTCTCTCTTTCTCTCTCTCTTTCTCTCTCTCTCTTTCTCTCTCTCTCTTTCTCTCTCTCTTTCTCTCTCTCTCTTTCTCTCTCTCTCTTTCTCTCTCTCTTTCTCTCTCTTTCTCTCAAGCAGCTACAAGTCTAGTTTCTTGTATAAACTTTCACGTATTTACAAAGCATGGTTTGAAACTGTTTTTACAACCTAGCGAGCGCACATACTGTAGTTACTGGAAGTGAGTTACTCAAACAAACTTGCAGATCTATCCCACGATTCTGGCGAAATTCGTCGTTGTTCATGTGTACCCTAGTTTCCTGCTAGCTCAGTTCAAATTTGCACAGGCGAAATTGTACAATTCAAACGAATAAAGTTTCAAAATTTTTAAGTCTTCCGTTGAATTCTGTTTGGATCGCTTACACCGCCAGACTCTTGCGATCCAGCTGGTAAAAGTTATGAAATAAGGACCTGAAATTTGCTATTCTCTAATTATGGAACTGTTAAAACTACAACGGACAATGCGCATTCTCATTTTTGTGGTCATTGCAAAATTGTTTCTCTGTCGCCATAAAATATTTGGCAGGGTGAATACTTGAAAAAAAATATATATATATATGTTAGCTACTAGTATGAATCACCCCCTTCCCCAAACCTGGGCAATAAAAGATTTTCCAATTGTGCTGATCAGCTCTGTCATAATAACTTTTGTACTGCACCACGCCAGCAAAATGTAGGAACTACAACAGTTTTCTTGTATTTTTGTCCATCCTGTATGTTCAGTGACTCACGACTACCTTCGTCGCGAGTGGTTCTGGGTCCGAGTAGCGAGTAAGGCACTGTCACAGCTTGTGATCGACTAAATATGTCACAACAATGTAATTTTTTTTTTGTAAATGGAACAGAAATTATCTCTTCAAGGTACAGATATTTCTGAATTTCAGCATTTACTTGAAAACAACTGTATCACTACAAAATAGTGTTCGCAGTATTACTGGGTTTGGATTATTATTATTATTACCCGGGCATTTGTGCTTTGTGTTGTCCCAGTGCCTCCAATAGTGAAAGTTATTTTAGAAACCGTTCCCTGGGTAGCTTTCCGGTATTAAATACGCGCATAATAAGCATGATACAACAAAAAAAAAGTCAAATAGTTGTATATACATTTGTATTTTCCATGGTTTCAAAAATTCTTGAACGAAACGTCAATTAAAATATAAAATTATGCGCCAATTTTCGTAAGAAATACTCAGTATTATCTCGAAAACGTATTTAGTATGCGGAGAAAAAAAACGTAAACTTGTGTTGAACAAATTTACATACAAACTATTTCTTGGAAACAGGTTTCCAAAGGAATTTTTTGAAAAGTACCGAATTTTTTAATGTGAACACATCTCACAACATTTGAAATTGACACCAAAAAAAAAGATATAAACAGTTTTTAGAGCGAGTTACCAAAGTTACCGGGTTATATTACAAGCCGAGTTGGAGATTTTCCACTTGTGGATAATTTCTTGCTCTGGTGTAAAACTGGGCGTCTAGATGTTCCTCGCCTGCACGCCGCAGAGGTGTGGCGGAAGAATGCCTTATCTCACCTTGGTTTCTCTTTAACTGGCAAGTTTTGCCGTTTAGTGTGTATTATGCAAAGTCGGCAACATCAGTTTCATTCATGTTTTTCACGTTATTTGATAAGTAGCTATTTATGTGAGCCGTTTTCAATAAAAAATATTGTTAAGTTTTTATTTAGGGCTAATGGTTTTTTGTTTTTTGAGGTTGCGCTTCTTATACGAGGTTCTCGCGTTTAACGTTTGCTTTTATTTCAAACGCTGCCGTGGAGGGGGAAGAGAAAGCGAGTGAGAGAGATGACCGGTGAGAGAGTGATTGCCTGAAAGCGCGGGGTTACTGAAGGCAGCAACAGAGTATGGTTCCATATACTTTCAAATACTTTCGCAACCCTAAACCCTCAACTCTAAGGTTTGGATCCTGTGTTAGCATTGAAATTGTGACAACGTGTATAAGCATTTCCAACAGGGGGAATTAATCATATTTTTAGCTATCATGAACCCATTGATTATTTCTTAGATACCATTGAAGTCGTGGTAAACGTCTACTTTCAACGCATGATCGGGTACGAGTGTTTCAAATATTAGAGTACCCTAAATTTTAATATTCCTCTTGTTTGTTGAAGCTTCACATCTGACTCGCGTAGTGACCAACCACAGATCTAGTTTTTTTGACGTGACAACGTCTAATAAATCGATGAACGCCGGCTGCACGCACGAAAAAGTGTCCCGTTACGCACATTGTTCCGTTACGCTGTGTCCCGTTACGCTCATTGTACGCTTGCGCCGCATCTGTCTCTCTTCCACTCGACTGTTTATAAAGTGAAGTGAAAAGTTAATGTGGTTTTCATTGCTTATTACAACAATTTCGGCAATAAAGGTTAATTATTCTTGCATTTTAAAAATATGATTACTAGTATAATTTCAAGTATTTATTCTTTTATTATTAAAATTAAAATGATTCAATTTTATTCATAAAGAATGCAATAATTTCATCAATGTTTTGTTATGACGTTGTCACGTTTAACTATCGTCCGTAAACCGACTTTACAGACAACCAATTTTTTTTTAAAATTATTATTTAAAACGAAGAAGGCTCATCGGAGGAAACAGTAAATCACTTGGTGAACCCACGTGCTAAGTCCATTTAGATAACATAAAGTTACACGCAGTGTTTAGCTGACGACGATCACGAAAAACTTTACATATACTCAGAACATACACAAAAGGGGAACTGTAAATAATCATCCGGGGGGGGGGGGGGGGGGAACAGTACACCACTTGGTGAACACACGTTCCAAGTCCAGACAGACAGCATAAAGTTACACGCTGGGGTTTACCTGGCGACGAGCATAACAAATTGCAATGCTACCTTTTTCTGGATCGCATTTAACATCAACTGTCATCTATCGGCGTTAGGCGCAACTTCCTCGAGTCCACCCACTTACGGAAAATTTTAATTTATTGAATTTTTTTTTACTATTACCGACCGTATGTACAATAACGCTCCAGTCATTTTGTTGATTTATAAATTACTAACTTTTACCCGCGGTTTCGCTCGTATTGAAGCCATTAAATAAGTATCAGCGATCATTACAATAGAAATGAATCAATAAAATATATTCCTCTGTAACAAAAATTAAATAATTTTGAATTTTGACCGTTGATAATACAGTGCAACGGTATTGCAGTACTCAGGGTTGGAACTTCATAACTGGAATGCTAGATGGCGTTAAAGTAGCTAGATTTTGAGATATTTTGACAAACATTTTTTTATCTTTCGTAAAAAATATTTTCTTTTTTTTCAATAAAAAGTATCCTATGTTACTTCTAATACCTACCTCCAAGAAAATGTGTACAAAGTTTCATGATGATCGGTTAAGTAGTTTTCGCGTGAAAGCGTGACAAACAAACTTACATTCACATTTATGATATTATAAGTAGGGATAGTAGGGATTCGCATGCACCAAGTAAGTGTAACTTTGTAACGCCTGTGCCCCTTGTACCCCGGGCACGGGGATGCACCAAAACGCCGAAATACCAAAACGCCGAACGTACAATAATGCCGAAAACCATAACGCCGAATGCCAAATTGACTAAAACGCCGGCAGCTAGAAAACTGCTGTGTACCACAACGCCGTATTTACCACAACGCCGAAATACACTAACGGCGAAAAATGTCATTGCAGGACTGCCGCAAAGGTTAGGTTAGGTTAGGTTAGGTTAGGCTAGGTTAGGCTAGCCCAGGTTAGGTTGGGTTGTGGTACATTTTACGGCGTTAATGTATTTCGGCGTTGTGGTACACAGCAGGTTTCTAGCTGTCGGCGTTTGCGGTCGATTTGGCATTCGGCGTTAATGGTATTCGGTGTTATTGTACGTTCGGCGTTGTGGTAACGACCCAGCCGGCACGCTTGTCGCGTGGTGGAGGCGTTTGCGCCCTTGTCGCCCGCGCCACGGGCCGATGGGCTGAAGAGAGGAGTGGAGGGGGGCGCGACCGCTCACAGCTGGCTGGCCGCGTGTTCCGCGAGCTGTGCGCACCGCAACAGCTGAGCGATCAAGGGACTGCCCGCGGTCCGCTGAGCACCTGGAGGCTTTGCCCGCGGCGTCGAGGGGGGAGAGAGCCGTGTCGTGTCGTGTTGGCCAAACAAAACTCCCTGATCCACTTCCCCCCCCCCCTTACTATTCCCCTATTTAAAAAAAAAAAATAATAAACACACGTCCTACACAAACACTGGCGGAACCTCCACCGTCGAGGAAACGTACACCCCAAGCCACACCGGCAATTTTTTTTTTTCGGTAGCTGCGATCAAAACAGCCCCGGGTACACTACGTATACGTATTTACACATCCTATATATTTGCAAATGGAAAACAGAAATGCTCATCGGATATTTTTGTAGGTTTAGTACGTTTGCACGACGTTCGCAGCAACCAACAACTGTTTCGTTCGGGTTCTTACCAGGACATTTAACGGTTAAAGTCATTTGTAAAACCGATAAATAAGCATAATAAAACACCAAAAAAAAAGTCTAATGACTGCGATTTATAAGTATCTTTTTTTAGCTGTGGTTTCAAAAAACATTGCGCTTGAATGAAACATCAATTAATGTATAAAAAATTATGCGCCAATTTTAGTAAAAAAAATTTTTCTTAAAAAAAACGTGTTTAATAGAGTATGTGCAAAAATAACTATAGCCCATGTGTTGTAGAAAAGTCATAATATATTTCTTGTAGTGTTAGAAATTATTACTTGGCAACTGATTTCCAAAAAAAAAAAAAAAATTGGTTGTCTGTAAAGTCGGTTTACGGACTATAGTTTAACGTGACAACGTCATAACAAAACATTGATGAAATGATTGCATACTTTTATGAATAAATTTGAATAATTTTATTGAATTATCACTATTTTGTATGGATACAAAGAAGGAGTGAAACGAAATCTACAATATTTAATTGATAAATTTACTTTTATTTGCACTCATTAATTCAAATATGATTATTACTTTAACGAAGAGATTATTTTAACTATAACTTATATACATTTTTGCTATTTAACTTCTTCCAATCGGTGTTATTCTGTTAAGGATAGGACGATGATAGGAAAAGTGGGAATTTTAATGTGCCTCGTCGAAAAAGTCAAATCGATGGTTGTTCCAATCGAGTGGAAGAGAGATGGACGCGGCGCAAGCGTACAATGAGCGTGACGGGACAAATTGCGTAACGGGACCCTTTTTTCCGTGAGTGCAGCCCGGCGTTCATCGATTTATTAGACGTTGTCACGTCAAAAAATATTTTGTAAAAGTACAGGAAAGAATTTTTTCTGTGTAGTTGCGATTTCCTTCCCCCCCCCCCCCCCCCCACACACACACACACACACGGTTGGGAAGTCTCCGTGTCCTTGTCCTGTCAGGACGACAACCACGAAGCTCGCGCTGTCGAGCGGTTCGGCAGCCTCGGCGGAGAAGCACGAAGTGGTCGCGGTGTTTGGGAGGGTGGCGGGGGTTGAAGGGTGGAAGCCAGAAGGATGTCTCGAGTGTTTGATCGCCTGGCGTCTGCTCGGGGGCTGCTGTGCAAACTACGATACCCGACCCTTCTCCCGACTCGCGGGACGTGCTCTGCATAAAAAAAAAAAAAGGAAGGGGGTGGTGGGGTTAGCGCATTGAAATGGCGAATCAGTTCACTTCTCCGCGGGGGAAAAAAAAAAAAAAAAAAAAAGAGTTGTTGCTACGAGCTTCGAATTCCAGACTTCCCCGACTGTCCCAGGTTTCCCAGGCCTACATTATAATGATCAAATTCCACTGACCTTTCAGAAAAGAAAAAAAAAATTGGTCACGTGATGCCCCTCGATGCAGGCACGTCGAAATGTACAGCCAGGTAGCAAAATTATTGTTGCTTCTTCCGATGGATACGCCTGTTTGTAATTAAAATTCCGCCTGATACAATTGACCGTAGGCTATTGAACAAGTATTGTAAACATACGGAAATTTTATATTTTGCCTGTGTATTGACTCTGCGTGAAGAAGTAAAAATAGCTGAATTTCGTGATTATTTTACGTTTTACCATGAATGTCCCTTCGGACTTTTGTTATAACAAAGTAAAAGCATTCAAAATAATATGTTTGTGTGTTCCGTTACTTTTTTCTGGTTTTCCATGTGTTCCTTAACCACTTACGTTCCCCTTAAATTTACCGGTTTTCATTTTATAAATACGGTAGTAAACCTGAAAATAAAAGCTAAATATGAAACAAGATTAATTTATTTTTGGTGTGTAACATCTTAGCTCTCGGTGTACGGCATTTGTTAAGAGTAGGCCTATTTCGTGAATGGAACGGAATTATCATGGAACGTAAATGAGTAACCGAGGTGCTGCCCTCTGTTGCGGATGGTGCGAACCAAGTTCACAAAGCCAAAGGTAAACTTTATAATATTAACAGGTTTAATGAAATTTTAACCAAATTGGCAATAATTTAATGAAATTCCTTGTCGAAAATTAGGTTCAATGCCGGGGTTCAGTATTCTTTCTAGTCTTTTCTCTTTTATCAGAGCCATTTTATTATATAGTTAAAAATTTAGCTTTGCGAATCAAATGTTTCGATAGTCGACGTAGCTGCTACGGCAACGAATTCTAGCGGCAGGTGCGGTACTACGTGTGATTCACGTCCAGAAATGTATTTGAAAACACAATTTGCGTATATTTAACACTCTCGGCATTATTCAATAAACTCTACGTTAAATTTAGTGTTGGAGGTTCATATTATACCTATGTATATTTGCAACATGAGAAAACATGACTTTTCTCGTTACCGAGGTTAGAGGTTATACATCACTGGCGAGTACTGAAAACTCGCTTACACACACACACATACACATACACACACATATATATAATTACTTTATTTAAGATTTAGTCTTCCAGTTAGCCTCCAAAGATAATATTATAACGTTAATATACTTTAAAATAAAAAAAATAGTATTGTTTAACTTCCAGCTTCACAAGGGGTTTCATCAGTTACGCCTCTAACTCTTGGGCGAAGCAAATTTTCTGTAACGAAAAAAAAAAAAAAGTATATTTTATTCACATTCTCTTTGCATTGGAAAATAGAGCTTGTCTAGGAAACACGAATTATGTTATTTGATACCAGCATTAATAAATAACTTTTTCACAGGCTTGTTTTTTTCGTGCAAGTAGCTATCGTTCGTTCTCTTTAGGTTTTGTTTGCGCTTCGCTTGCAATCCTTGTTGACGTCCCGTACGAGTTGGGGTCCCTGCCACGCCGCACATCCGGCAGAGTTGCGAGGGTAACTTATCCTCCCCGCAAGACCACAAATCACACGCCGGGAAGAGCGTCCAGCATCTCCAGGGTCGGAGTCACGTAGCTTCGGCCGTCGTCTGAAACCCTTTTCCCGGGTCCGTCCGGCCAGGAGGGCGGGATTCCGAACGAAATTCCCCCCCCCCCCCCACGCCTTGAGAACTCAACCCCCCGCCACCCTGGCAGAGACGTGGGAGCCGGTCTGTCCTGAGCTCGACCACGCCCTCTGGACCAGAAGAGTTCTTCGCTGGAACTCGCCGTGCCTGAAGGAGACGGGGAAGAGGGAAAAAAATGGGGCGTGGCTGTGTCATGGACACGGCCGCGTGTCGCACGTGAATACGTGTACGTGACAGGCAATATTTTTCTATACGAAGTATAAAAATACGATATTTTATGTACGTTATAATCATGTTCGAACACTAATAAATCCTTCGGGTTTTTTTCCATGTTTTGTTTATGATAACAACAATTTTTTTTTTTTTTAACACCATATGTATTCACTGTAACTATTTTACACTAGTGCAATTGATAGATTTTGACGACAGCTGACGATTGAAACCAAAACGAACGTCTTAGCTTCTCCGAGTCAAAAGTTATATACTAAATGGAAATCTCGAAACGCAGAGCAAAATGACCTTAAAAATGGCGGCGCTTCCCCCCTCCACCGCGTGCGAGGCGTCACAGTCCTCATTTAGCGTAACGAATGATTTGATCCTTTAGCTAGCCAGTGGTGTGATTCAAATGTTGGATGGGGATGATAGATATGTAGCTGCAACACCAAACTGTATCCCCCGATTTTGTTACCATTGGTTTATTGAATTGCCTCCCACTATGGAAGCAATTTTCAAGACGTATTCACGTCAAAAAAATGTCCGTGTATTCCGGCACTCCCCCTTTCGTTTCTTAGCTTCTGTTCGTGCGTGGCCTCTCCTTGCACGTATGTGGCCAGTAAAACAAGCATTCTCTAAAAAAAAAAATAAAAAAAAAAAAAAAAAAAAAACACGGAAGTTGAATAAATATTTTATAGGTACTTTTGGAAAATTGGAGAGCATACGGGTTTTTTTACATTAAGTATTTTTAATGCACCAGAAGTTTCTAAAATTATTCAGGATATTCCATGATGCTCTAAAGGAAACTTCAAAATCTACCTTGACCTGTAGGCTGTGCCGGAAGGGTTTTTTTTTTTTTTAAGTGAATCTTATTTGCTGAAGGGGGCTACCATTTTCGAGCGATACGAAAATTATGATCGCATGAGGGTAATAGTTAGGTACGTGGTGGGGGAACCGGTAGAGGAGGAGAGTGCGTCAGAGGCGACCCCACTCCAACGCATGTGGCTAGCTGTCGAATGCTGTATGCTAGTTGTAACGGCCGGAAGGGTAGACGGCAGGGTAGAGGTACATGTGGCTCAGCAGTGATGCAACGGAATTCTCCTAACTCTGCTTGTGTTTGTCTACTACACAGTTTTCCTAACGGCCAACGATTGACGCTACCATATTTCTTTTAATTTATTTAAAGTATCTACAGTTTCTTTATTTGTGCGGAAAAGAGTTGTTGATTTGGCCAATTAACTTTATAAGTATCATTACTTTTATGTAAATACATGTATTATTAGATTTATAAGCGTAATTTATTTTTGTTATGTGAACACTGTGATCTGAAAAGTCAAAATAACTTATAGACTTGTGAGATAGACTTTATAAGTGTAATATATGTTCAATTGGGGTGTTTTTTTTTTTGTTCTTTAATTTTATTTAACTGGAGACTGTGATTTAACATCATGCCTAAAAATAATAAAAAGGCAGAAGCAGATAAGAGATATTATCAAAGGCAACGTTGGAATAAACCGCCAAAAGAGGCGCCAAAATGTGCCAGCGAACGGATGCGAGAGTACAGGGCACGGAAAAAGGCTTTATTATTTTTTTTATTTGAAATCATACCCGCATCCTTACTATTCTCAATTATTATCTCTTGTTCAATAGTAAAATATTAATAATTTATCCCTATCTGTACCTAATAAGCAATAAGTTTAACTTCTGTCGCTCGTGAGCTCCACGCACACATTTATTAATTATTTTTTTTACGATTCGTATTGCAGGAAACCTTCTGCTCTCGTAAAACAGCTCCTTCTGTATTTGACTTTACTACACACGCACACAATAATTCTGAGCATTTATCTGTCTGTAGAGAGAACATTTTAAGCCCACGCGTTACGTTGCTTTTTTTTTCCTATTATTTGCATTATTAGAAAAAAACTGTTTGCTATAAATTTATTAAAGATAGCTTGCTTGCATTTTGTTGTATTTATCTCGCAAATATTACCATTAGCTATTTACCAAACGCCATTTGCTATTCGCAAAACATCGTGATTATGAACACTTTACAGTTGCTAGATAAACACTAAGTAAAATATCTGGCTCTGAAATTTCGGGCAGAACACCAAATGCAGGAAAGCTATCGTGATCGTTTACAGGAAAAGCCTTTAAATAACAGGAAAGGTAAGGAAGTGTGATAACTAAACAACACGTGTGAGACCGAGCCGTGAAGTGCCTTCAGTCCTGTCAATTCTTTCTTTTTCTCCTTTTTTTTTACCGTTCTTCAACTGGGCACATCTTCTACTTATTGGTGTCAGCGGCCTTGACCCATTGCCGACGGCTGCCACGACGTCAACCGACGTGCTTCGTGAGCTTCGCTTTAAGATGTTTCAAAATAACGTCCTTCCACAGAAAAACTCCCCGAAATTGTAAACAATAATTTCTTTCTGTGAAAAAAAATAATAATTTTGAGCTCCCGAAATAACTATCAAGATAATACGCCTCAGGTATAAAAAAAAACCTGTTAAAAATTCGTGCCGTTTAAATAAGGCCCAAAGCTGCAAGGGCTGTCCCTCCGCTACGTCTTGAAATCTGCCTGGCTGAATGCATTCGGTGCTTTTGAAGGGAAACTTGCTTTGAACTTGGATTCACACTTCCCATCAAAATGACAATACGTACAAGCACGACTAAAATCATGCGCATACATTGGCGAGAACTAACGGCGAGGCTTCGATGACGTAAGAAATACTTGTATAATTTTTTTAAAAAAAATCAGAATTTAAGTAAACACTTTTAGTCGGTGGTGGATTTTCAATAGTAAATACGTATTTCAGTCAAGGTCAAAGATCAAGGTTCGGACCCAGTGGTTTGCTGCGTTAATTTTTTTAAGTTTTTTTTTTTTCGTGAAATTTAAGCTTTTTTTTTACTTTTCCCATCTCCAGGGAATATTGTACGTGTGTATAATTTTTGAAGGAAAAATTAGGAATTGTTTTCTCAAAAGGGTATTTTCGTTTCAAAATATCGAATATTTATCACTTCCGGCATCCTTTAAAGAATTATAATTCAAATTTCGTGTCCTAGTTTTGTAGGGCAAGTGTACCGAATATGAGACCCCTTTTTAAAAATATTTATATTTTGTTATTAAAACCAAGATTGGTAGATTTATTTATCTTAGATGATATATTATGTAATGCACTTTTACTTCAAAACAGGATTAAGCACTTGTATTAAAACAGAAAATAATTAAACTAAGAAATTAAAAAATGCGAAATTTTGTGAAAACAAAATTGTGTTCCTAATATAAGACACCCCCTACATTATGTTACAAATTCCATATTTGATATCATTTAGTCACTTTTTGCACTTTTGTTTGTTACACATAGGACACACAAAACATGGATCAGCTCCGCAATCTTCATGAGCCCACCCATAGCACTGGAGGCACTGCCGCCATTTCTCGCCATGTTTGTCCTCTGAGAAAAGTTAGCCGCATAACAAACACTCTGCATCATCATCACTTTCAGATCCATCACTTTCATGTGAACTGTCATGCAGCGAAATATTTTCGTCACTGGAGTCCTCAGAATCTACAGCGATGAATGATTTGGTAGTAATCCCTAATTTGTCCGTGTTGCAAGATCTAGTTTCTGTAGGTCTAGCTTCGTTTCCTTTCTGTTTCCCAAGAACCAATTTCTTACGAGCTTCAGCCTTTTTCTTTCTTGCGACATTTTCATCCAAGCTTGTTTTGTATGGCGATGATGTGATAACATTAGCACTGCCACATCTACTGGATGTTTCTTTTGAAGGAAAATTGTGTAGTGGTCAAATATCCACAGGTCTGATAAAGGGCCTAACTGCACTGCTCCAACATGGCTGATCTGTCTGCATCGAAGTTTCTCTTGGGTGGCTCTGGTCTTCTCTACAAATGGCTGTATCTGAATTCTCTTGAGCTCGATTTTCTTCTCTAGTTTCTTGGCCATTTAATGATTTAGAGAAAACACCAAATTCATAATCACGAAATATGTTTCGGTTAAATGGAAACAGACCTGTTTTATTAAAATAATTAACAGATATTTCCACTGTTGCTGCTCTTTTGTATGCAGCATTGAAAAGTTTAGCCACTGTAAAGTTTGTAACAACATGATTTGGGTTTCGGCGCAGCCAGTCTTCTACTTCTTGAGCATAAAATGTCTTGAGAGGGAAAATAAAACCTACATCCAACGGCTGCATCTTATGAGATGAGTGTGGAGGTAAGCAGATGATCGAAACGTGGCTTTCCCTGGCTTTCTCAAGAAGAGAAATATTCCTGGTATAAGAATTATGTCCATCCAAAACTAGTAGGACTGGATCTTCCTTGGATGGTTTCACAAATGTTAGGAAATTGTCGAAACACACCGTGAAAATGTCCGTCTGTATACATCCTGATGGATGACATGCTGATATTGAACCTGTTGGAGCCCAACACATTAATTCATCCTTCATGTTTTTTCTCGGCCAGACAATTAGAGGTGGAACAAATGATCCCACTGCATTCATGCAAGCTACAACTGTAATTAAACAACCTCTCTCTGCTGATGTCAAGCATCCCACATTCTTTTTACCCTTCAAGGTGAGCACTTTGCTGTGCTTGTGCTGTACAACAGTTATTCCTGTTTCGTCTACATTGTAAAGACGGTGTGGCTGGTTATCAACTTTTTCCAATCCTCTTCCATACAAATCGAAAAATTTCGAAACACTGTCAGCATTGAAACCTTTCACTCTTGCAAACGATGTTCCCCGAGGACTGCGGACAGAGAGCTGTGGGTGACGCTTTAAAAACCCTTTTAGCCACTTCCTGCCAGCAGTTTTTTTGTCTTCTGAAAAAGGATGTTTAATGTCATTCCTTAATGCTAACTTAAATGCTAAGCGCTTGATGTATTTTCTCCTCAGTCCATAAAACCGGGAATCCATATCAACACAGTAACGCTCTAATTCCGATTCCAACTCATCTGTCAAAACTGGTCGTCTACTCAACTGAACGTTTACTAAAGCTTCAGGTGACTTATTTTTATCTTTTATGTACCGTTCAAGAGTTCCTTTTGGAACGCAAAAGTATTTTGCGGCCCGCTTGTAGCCCATTTCACCTGCTCTCACACTTCGAACAGCACCAATCATCATTTCTGGGTCCCATTTCTTGCGTTTTGGCGGGGTCATCTATGACAAAATAATTGTAAGGATTACTACTCACAGGGCCTACATATCTAACTATTTTCTATTACAAAATTTTAAGATATTTTATATAAAATTAAACTTATTAGTTACTGTTCTTACAGCGACAGTATTATTTTAAATCTAAATCACCTAATATGAGACCCTTACTCCTAATATGAGACCCTATCTCAAATTAGGACATGTAAGTGGTCTCATATTAGGCACCTTATAATGACCGCTACAAAACACATCAACAAGGCTGAAATTTTAAACTGCCATAGTTCCTTATTTATACACATGGAAGCTTACTTCACTGCTCATAAGAGAGTATGAATGGATAATTAATATAAACGTACCTCTATGTTGATAATAAAGCTGCAAGATGCCACTCACGAAATCTCAAAATGAAGAAAATCGTATAAACTGTTATTCTGGATCTCGCGTGCATCAGATAAAAGTCTCACTCTATCCGTGGTCGGGAAATGGAGGCTGCTGGTAGTTCCAATAGCGGCTGATAGGTAGCAGCTCTTACTTGTCAAGATAACCAAGGGTCTCATATTAAGGCCGGGTCCCATATTTGGGTCACCTACCCTATTATTATGTAGGTTTATTTGCAGTGTGAGAATACGTGAATCTGCTCGTTTATTGAGTTCAGATGTTTACACATCACTGGCGGGTACTGAACAACTCACAATTTTTTTTGTGATGGACCTGTAGCCAAAAACGTTGTCGGTCGAATTAATACCAACTGTTTGAAGAAGCACTAGTAGACATGTATAGTAGTGTAATAGCTCTCACATACAAGCAATTTTTTTTTCTTTAAAACATTAACGAGCGTTTGCGTAAATTATGAGAAATTGTAAATAATAATAATAATAAACAGGCGACTACTATGTACCATGGTTCGTTGGCTTATGATGCCGCCTGTACAGATAATTAGAGGTTGCTGGAATGTTGGTGTACTGGCACAGAACATGTTGTCCTGCATCTGAGCATTTCATTCGGCGCACTGGAATGGCGCTCGAAGAGACAGGAGGAGGGAAGTCACGAGAGGGGTGGAAAGGCTTGGAGGGGGTGTAAAGGCTTGGAGGGAGTGGAAGGGAAGAGGGGGGGGGGAGGACGCATTGTCCTCGGAGTCCGAGCCCGAAATCAATCGGTCCCAGCTTCTGCCCGCGTCTGCCCCCTATTCTCCCTCGCTGCTTGAAGTGGGGAGAGTCGTCGACTTGCGTGAAGGGTCTTACGGAATGGATTGGTGAGAAAGGGTGGTTGGAGGGAAAGGGGTTGGTTTTGTCTTGACGGCGCTCGCCTCAATCTCCTCGGCAAACAACGCCTCCAGAGGAAACAATTAGAAGATTCCCGGTGGAGGGGAGGATGACGGGGGGAAAGAGGGGGAGGTGGTAGCCTTCTATCTCACGCGCAGGCACGTGTGGCGGCTGTGTGTGAGCCGTGAGCTCAAGAAACCCAAGGATTCACCAAAGTCGGGTCAGAGACGAGACCGAATATTCCGCCGTCCGTTGTGGGGGGAAACATCGGAATATTTTTTTTTTTTTCGCCTTTAAAAGACATGGCTCACGATTTTTTTTTTTTTTTTTGCAAATCAGTTGTGTTGCGTTGTGAAGATATTAAGCGAAAATAATTTTAAGTTCTAGATAAAAACATTTAAAAAAAAAAGGAAAGTCACGCCCATTTTACGTGACATCATTGGACGATATACCATTTTATTTTTTTTACAAAATTTTAATAAAAATGTTCGAAATCAGACATTAAAAAAAAATCTAGCTCCTTGAGTTTTAACGGGTATCTGCGTACAATTAAAAAAAATGCGTTTTTTTCGAACATATCTTCAGTATATACAGTATATACAGACAAGCAGAGTGGTGGTGGATGTAGAGTTCGACACAATCTACCAAAATTAAGGCCATGAAAATTTCGCGAAAAGATCCTGAGAGTAGCTGGAAGTTAAAACACTGTAGCATCGTCTGTGTTTCGTAATTGGGTGAGTTACTTTCAGGTGCATGTCGATTGTTACAACAACCAATCACACTAATTCAGTTTGAAAGCAAACTCGTCCTTAGTGGCTCGTGCAAACAAGGCAACGACTTCTCTCGAAGACGGCCGCCAATCACAAGGAATAAACCGCTGGTGTGAGTATACCTTGTTGCAGTCTAGTAGGCGTTCAGATTTTTTCGCGAAAATTTCCTGCCCCTAACCATAATATATCTACAAAAATAAAATTTGGGCAAGTGACAATATTTGGGGGTGAGACATCCCATTAAAGTCAAAGGTGTATTAAATTTTTTTTTACACACGTAATACGTACGTTCATTTTTCAAGTAAACGACCGTGATTTACTTGCGTTGCTAAGGGTTTTTTTTTTTTTTTTTTTGCTTTGTTGCATGGTTGCTTTTCTTGCCGAGCCTTAGTAACAAGTTTGTGACTGATAACCGAATGGACGGATAAAATCAATTTATTGATACGCGTGGTTTAAAAATGCGCACAGAACAGTGGTAATGCCGTGTCGCTGAGAAAGTTAAATCAGGGCACTTCCGAAACAAAACATTTGTTTGAACACTCGGGCTACCGTTGTCACGACTGAGTCCAGAACTGTTGCAGCGGCTTGGTTTTTTTATGACATGTGTCTTATATTTTTCACGGAAAAAATCTGAAATTTATTAGGTAAGCCCGCACTAGCGATTGTTTCATTGTAATCGGCGGCCGTCTGTTAAGGAAAGTCCTTGTCCTGTTTGGCTCGGGCCATTCATTTCGCTATAGGCTGGGCTCCAAACTCGTTTACCTTCATGCTGCTTCAGTGACTAGACCTCAGTTCACCTGAAGGACTCTCAGCCAATGGAAGAAGAAAAAACCCTCAACCAAAAAGTATCGAATCGCAAGCATCCCAGTAAAACGTTGTCACACGTCGACAGGCAATAATGGGCAGGCGTATTTTTCCTGAGTACATAGACGATCGTGGCAACTGTCCTAGAGGTCATTGAAACAACGAATTTTCCAATTCCTAGGGACACCTGTATTTCGCGATTTCATTTCATGTCAAGGTATTTCACAAAACACTGTAGTTTTTTCTAAGAGTCATGGCAAATTGTGAGGGTGCAGCAGTACGGTGACCACATTCTCATTTGGCCCCGTCAAGAGCGGGACGACACCTCTCCCCGACATCAGCCAATAACCACAGGAGAAAAAACTACAGTTATTTTGTGAAATTCCTTGACACGAAATGTATTAGCGAAATACAGGTGTCCCTACCAATTCCCTAATTTGAAATAAACATCAGGCTAAAAATGTTATATCCTCCCTTCCCCTTCTGCGCTCCTGGTCTCGACTCCAGGCCAATGAATCTCCCGGGCTTCCAGAGAGCGCTCAGGCTGGATTAAGGCCTCCAGACCGCCAGCTGCCGGCTTGGAAGAAGGGAGGGTTGTTCCCGGGGAGAGGGCAGCTATCGCAAGCCAGCCACTCGCTCCAGATAACGGACTCTCGGATCCCGAGCGAAACGACATACGACGCTCGCGGGTAAACTCGGGCATCCCTTGCGCGAGCAGTTAATCAACGGACTCCGGGGGTAGGGGGGGGGGGGAATTGCGAATTCACCTCGCGATAGTCTAAAAATTCAAATACTTATACCTTTGAGCTGTTTCTTTTTTTGAAACTGGCTCATTGTTCCGTCTTGGACGGCTCTCTGGGTCAACGAGAAACCCTCGCTCCGCCCAAAAGAAGTCTCGAATCACAGGCAAACCAGTTGAGTCGACTTCACGACTTCATGAACTGGCGTTATTTGCCCGAGCATATAAAGAGGAATGTGTAGTCTATCCTGAAGATCATCGAAACCGCGAATTTTTCCACTCCCTACGAATCACCCGTAGTTTCCACACCCGCCGCTAGAATTCGCTGCCGGAGCAACTACGTCGACTATGGAATCATTCGATTTGCATAGCGAAATTTTAAACTATATAATGAAACGGCTCTGATAATGCGAAAAAACTTGAAAAATTACTACACCCCGGCTTAAGGCCTGATTTGCAACAAGGAGTTTTACTAAAATACTGCCCATCTTTTGAAAATTAACTAAACAGTTTATACTTTAAAGTTTCCTTTTGTTTGTGACCTGGCTGGCGCCATCGGCCATAGATAGCAGCAGCACCGCCTGTTACACATTTCCGTTCCGTTAATTTTGTCGCATTCGCCAAATTACTTCTACTAAATGCCGTATACCGAGAACTAAGATCTTACACATCACACAAAAAAAAATTATAGCACACTAAATTTCAAGCACAGCTTGTTAGAACACAAGATTGACATGCAACCTCCAATTGCCTCAGCCTTCCGACATTTAGGCCTGTGACAGCCATTGCTACCTTTAGACATATAGTACACGCGTGGAGAATAAACTACCAACGAATAACAACAAAAATGTGGAAAAAAAAAATTACTTGTTCAGTACAATACATTTTTTTTTTACAGGCAGGGAGTTCATGATGTCTTTTAGCTGAGGGGGGAGGGGGGAGGGAAAAATAAATAAATTGTTTTTGCTCGCTAGTTCTATCATTAAAACCCGCAGGAAAGTAAAACCGGTTTTAATTGGGATCTGCGGATGAAGGAACGAAGGTCGGGGCGAAACATTTAGGAGCGGAGGGATAATTAGTGAAAGCGGATTGGACCGCGCGGGGAAAAAAAAAAACTCCCGGGACCGAGCGCGCAACGGTTCTACCCCGCAGAAGTCAGGCGGCAGTTTGCACGGTTCTGATCACACACAACAAACCCCTAGCCCCCCCCCCCCCCCCCCCCCCCCATAAATTAGAGCAACTTCCATTTTTTTTTTTCACCTTTTTCCTGATACACTTTGAATTGCGTACGCTACTTCCCGCCCAACCGAGAGAAGAATCAGGTAGTTTTTAATTAGCGTCGTTTTTTTTGTTTCTGTCACGAGCTTCTTTCGCGCAGTGCATGAAAGTTTAAAAAAAAAATACGAAAGGAGATTTAAAGTTAAAAAAAAAAGCGAGCGAGACTTTCACCTACTCACCAGTGATGTGTAAACATCCAACCTCGGTAACGAGAACATTCATGTGTTCTCATCTCATGTTGCAAATAAACTTATAATTAGAGACCTGCAAAATTCGCGGATTCATTCGGTGATAGGCTAGAATTCAAACACATATACCTCTTAGATAATTTTGCTATTGGCTTACTGTTCATCTGGACGAATCTCAACCAGTTATAAACCCTCAACCAAAGAAGGATCGAATCACAGACAAACCAGCTGAGACGACTTACAAGTCGGCAGCCAATGAACTTGCGTTATTTGCCCGAGTGTACAGGGGTATGTGCAGTCTATCCTGAAGGCCACCGAAACCGCGAATTTTGCAGGTCTCTACTTATAATATGAAAATCGGACACGAAATTCTTAAGAAACAATGCTGAACGTGATAGTGATAAATGAACTGATACATAAAATATTCGCTCTCCGAATACTGAAATGTCTGGATGCGAATCACACATACATTCTGCGCTCGCCGCTATATAGAATTCGCCGCCTGAACCGTAAACGTTGCTTGCTAACATTTAAACGCAGATAGCAGCTAGGGATAAGCGAAATGTTTATTTTTCAATAGCATTAATGTACCCATTGAATAACTGATTATTTATATGCTTAAAGTTATCCGTTATTGGGCATGAAGGTCTGTTTTCAATCATTCCCTAGTCCAACGAGCGAAAGAGCAACTACAAAATTATTACATCCATCACAATTATAGCGTAATTTTAACACTGGCATTGCAATTTTCCTTTTTTTCATTAAAAAAATAATATTTTGTCACGATTGCAGATGTAATCATATATAATTTAATCCAAACACCTTATATATTAGCATAATTACGAAGAAATTTCTACTCACTGAATGAATAATACATTAAAAATAATTTAACTCATATTTCTCTTAACTTTGACGTGCAAACGCTATAGACTATTATTAAAATACGCTAAACACTTAATATTAGAAAGTTTCCGCACACCTTAAAAGTTATACGTCTATGGCATTACTAAAATATTAACCTGAAACATTTTAAAACATTTTTTATAACATCATCAACGTGAAGCAGACACATATATGCTTCAAGCCTACTTTGCTACCCGATGAATTCACGAAATAATCGTATAGCTCTAGTAATGCCATTATAGAGAATTTTGTTTTTTCAACTAATTAATGGTATGATTTTATCTTCGTGAAACCGGAAATATTCGCGGATTCAATTTTGCGATAGGCTAAACTCCAAACTCGTTCACCTCATACTGTTTCGTTCATTGGATCACAGTTTACTTGAAGGACTCTAAACCAATGCAAAGACCGTCAACTAAAGAAGTATCGAATCGCAAGCATCCCAGGTAACAGGTGCGAGACAGTAACCAATGAGTAAGTGTAATTTGCCCGAGTGCAAAAGAGGATCGTGGAATTCATCTTAGAGATCATTGAAACCGCGAATATTTCAGCCACTACTTATTGCTACATAAATGTAAATTTTTTAACATTTATCAGTAGAGACCTGCAAAATTCGCTTTTATTTTCCGGTGCCTGCAAACGTGTGCGTGTTAAAAATGTTGGGTTGTAGTAGAGTAGAAATAGAGAAAAAAACACCTGAACGTGAAACTAATTACCACAAAGACTTTTTTAATATTTTCTGATTAAAAACAGACCAAATAACAACATGTTAAAAATATACATTCATATGTGACTGCAAAAAAAAATTATTCAAGAATTACTTCATAGTAACAAAGTAGGTGCTGTTTCAATGATATGTCATGTCTAAGTGTTCTTAAGCTATTTAAATAAAATTTTCCACTAAAATTTTAGTAATAACTTTTGTATAAAATACACCAAAGAACAAAATATTAAAAATGTAAATTAATATCTGGTTAAAACAAATTAAGCACATATTACTTCATTATAACAAACTAGTCAATGTTTCAATAACATAGATACTAAATCCAAGTGTTCTTCGGTTTAAGGAAACAAAATATTTAAAAAATATTAACCTTTCATCTTAACATATATTACTAAATATCCAGTTCGTGATATTCACTTTCATCATCTTTTCCTGCTGTGTTTCTGCAATCTTTCCCGCAACATTTTTTGCATAGTGATGTACATGAGAGTCCATATTTGCGGCACGTAAATCTCACATTATAACATGGTTCATCAATTGTAACTTGACAGGAACAATGTATCATATTTAACAGACTATTTGGGGCAGGACTAATACATGTCATAATTGGCTGAAATTCTTCATTTACCTTCTGCCATCCCCATAAAGAAGGATCTGCTGCTGTCGCGTCTAGCGTTTTCCAAACAATGCATTGCAAATTCACTCGTAGCAGATGGTATTTTGCTGCATTTTCGGTTGGAGGTAAACGGGAAATATAGAATTCCTTCTTTGAAGAAGCTATTTTCTTTATGTAATGGTCATAACGAAGCGTATTCAAGGTGCATGAGTTAAAATTTCCACCATACAGTGATACAATAATTTTGCAACCAATGTCTACCAATTCATCCCTACTCACATTTTTTTGAGAGCCAAATACAGAACCCCAATTGCATAATGTATCCAACTTGCAAATATGTTGAAACACAAAAGTTTTACTTTTACCAAAGAGCGCACTAGTAGTGTCGCACCCTGTTAATGCATGAGCAAAAAGTATAATCTTGCAACCTTCTTTGCCAATTGATTTCTGCATGCCTTGAATATTATGTGCATGATCATTTTGTGTGGCAGACTGCATTGAAATGTTTTTACTGGAATGGTATAGTAGCAAGACTAAGATATCGGTATCATCTGCTACCTACTACAGTGGTGTGCCGTTCTTCAGCAATATTTAAAGCTGTTTTGACAATTAACGTGTCTGCATCTGCATCTGCATAATTTACAGAATGTCCTTTATCTTGAAAATACTGTCCAAGCAAATTGATAAATCGTTGTTTATTTTCCTTGTTGGAAAGAAAGGTTTCTTTTTTGATAATTACAGGTAAATTTTCATCAAATATAACGTCAACAGCTGACTGCTTCACTCGTGATTTGTGCTCCATATCTTTAGTACTTGGTGTAAGATAACCATCAAAAACTATAGTTGCTTTTCCATACTGCGTGGCAACGTATGATTCATACTGTCTTATCACATCACCAAAAGTGCCACTTTTAGACCATGCTAATTTGTGAAGCAACGCCCCACCATCAAGGACAAAGTATGTACGTTCATTTGTCTGAGAATGTTTCGATTGATATATAGCAATACTATCAAGTGCTCTTGCTAATGATGATTTGTCAGTTTTTCTCATTAACTGTGTACTTGGATCAAATAATGATGGTGGTACAGTAGACAGCTCATAACTGAAGTATTCCCTTGCATCGTTTGAGGTATTATCCAAGGAGAGGCAAACGAGCATCCTTTGAGTCAGAAGATGACTATCAATATGCTGGGTTTTGCCAGCAATGATAATACCCTTCTTCAATACTTTCATAGTCACGGCTTGTTCGGATTTTAACATGGTCACATTTTTGAAACACTTTCCAGTAAGTTTGTCTTGAATGTTTCTTCCAATAATATCAGCATTTTCTGCAGTCACTTTGTACTCACTATCTGTAATACCACTGACAATATTCCGTAAATCAGAAGAATAACAATTATTAAATGGATTGTGTAATTTCAAAAATTCCATGATTGCCTTCATATCTTGGAAATCCCTCGCCATCCTGGCATCAGATATTTCTGTATGTTGCTCACTGCTAATACGAGAAATGCCTGTAAGCAAACTCATAGCATATGCTATTTCACTACATCTTGAATGGCTCATAACCCATGTTGCACGTTGACTTTCTGTCATACCTCCACCGTGAGTTATGCCTGAACGACTTTAACTACAGCGCATTATTGTTGTTTCAATACACATATCGGTCCAGACACCGGCCCATTTCCTTTCGTGACTCCTTACAGTAAAGTGACCATCATTCAGCATTTTGAATACTTCTTGATTTGTTTCTTTCAGTTTTCTCATTTGTTGTAGGTATATGCGTGCACATTTCGCATAGTTATTATGGCCAAAACTAGCAAAAAAGGGAACCATATGTTCTACTGCCTGTAGGTGCATTTCAAAATTCCCTGTTCGCTCTGCCCAAATAAATGTCTTTACTATGCCTACCATGTTCAAATACAATATCCAAAGTCTTGAAGTGCGACTCTGCGATTTCAGAAGATGTTTCCTTTTTTCTATAAGCGAAGACAATTTCAAGAGAACAGTTGATGAAGTTACTTCCTTCAAATCAATTTCGCCTCTGATCAGTTTATCTTGAAGTTCCATCAAATAGTTTAAGTGTAGGTCTCCATCCATTGGTACTTCCATAGCTTCACACGTATTGCTACTTGATGAGCGATCGTTTGCATTTGTGTCAGCATTGTCTTCAATTTGTGAACTGCAATTCAATATATCTGTAATTATTAGAGCTGTCAATGCTGAAGAAATGAGGAAATGCCCTCTAAGTGCATGCGAGTAAGCCTTCCCAGTTAACATATGTGGCACTGTATTT
This sequence comes from Bacillus rossius redtenbacheri, assembly GCF_032445375.1. Classification (NCBI taxonomy): domain Eukaryota; kingdom Metazoa; phylum Arthropoda; class Insecta; order Phasmatodea; family Bacillidae; genus Bacillus; species Bacillus rossius. The sequence goes on from NC_086338.1 coordinate 42,334,494, forward strand.
GTAGCATATACAGTCTGCAAAACTTCTTCAATGCCTGATCCACCCATCAAATCACCAATAGTTCCTAGAAAAGACATTAGTGTATGAAATCCACCAAGTCGAACCACTATGTTATCAAATTCACCTTCATTATTGGAACAAATTACTTCCATTGCCTTTATCCACAAACATTGATCAAATGTTACGATGGGAGTAGCTACATTCAGCCTTCTTGCTTCCTCACATACAAACTTCAATGTTGTATACACACAACTGTGATATGTTTGATTTAAGTCAATCATTGGTAGGAAAGAAGTAACTGTTTTACCAGAAAACTCACCCACAACAACAGTTTGCATAAACCCTAGCCATCCTGGACGAGGTTGTCCAAATAATTTACTACAGTTCCACAAAACATCAAGCATATTATTTTGAATAGGTTCATAAACCAAACTTTCAAATTTGAGTTTATTCGTGGTTGTAGAATTCGGGGACTGAATGAAGTGCAGTGGTATCTTCGCTTTTCTTGAAATTTCATTTGCAAGTTGGCGATTTTTCAGTCGTTTAATTTGTTCTGTTAGCAAATATGATGCATTACCATATTCTCCAGATGTGCACATTATAATACCCATTCCATGAAAAGTGTTATGACCATCCAAGGTGACTATGTTGTGGTCAACATTATCAGCAACCCATTGGGGAAAGCAGCCTAATGGTATCACATCTACATTCCTTTCCTCCATAACTGAAGACTGTAAGAATCTTTGTACCTCATCATACGATACACTAAATCCTAGCCTATACAGTTCATCAATAAGTAAACGAGATCCAATTTCTCTGTGAATCCGTACACCAATGCCAAGAGGAATCGGGCATATGAAAGAACGAGGCCGGCAAGCTTGCATTATAGCCATAGGCGTGCGCAGGACTTCAGTAGTGGTGGTGCCAGATTACACAACAGCCCTGTCATTCACGGACCCCGAGCCTAAAGCGGGGGGGGGGGGGGGGGTCCGGGGGTCCTCCCCCGGAAAAATTTGGATTTGAAAGTGCAAAATGGTGCTATTTAAGGTGTTTCCGAACAAAACCATTAAATACACAGATGTAAAAATTTTAACATTTTTTATGACAAATTATGGCTTTGAACGTTATAATCACCAGAAAAACTACTAAACTATTTACAGTTTTAAGCTTTGTTGAGCCATAAAGTAAATTGCACAAATTGTTTGCACGGAATTCATGCTGGTGGCTTTGAAAAACCGTACTTACATGTTTTCTGAAGACGCCAAATAAATGCTAGAAAATACATTCTCAAATGTTAAGTTTTAAAATCAACAAATCAAGGGAGTTTTTGCAACATACCTTAAATATGTAAAATATTAAAATAATAAAAATACACAAATAAGATTGTGGAAAAAGTTTTAACTTTTGGAATACAACAAAAATGTTTTGTCGGCGACTGCATATAAGTCATCGAGTAAGCCTATCCTTTTAACTAACTAAACTCTCTCTCTTTTTTTAAATAAACCCTGGCGAACGGCGGCTATTATTCCGTGCGCCTGCCGAGTGGAGTGAACAGTGGACTCCGAGCGCGCATTCTATGTAATTCGAGGAGAACAATGAGAAGTATTTACATTTCAGAAGTTTCGTAGCCGCGGCCCTCGTGTACAACACACGTAATTGCAACTGGCTTGTTTCCGTGTGTATAGTAGGTTCGATTGATAATTGATATACTGATAGTGTTATGAGCACATATCTGTAACTCGACACGATTGGAAAACATATTTTTTTTGGAAATAATACGGATTTTTGTAAGTATGTATTATTTGTGCTTGTAAAAAACAAAATAACGTTAACCCTAATGGTGGTGCCAAGGCACCTGTGGCACCTACCGTGCGCACGCCTATGATTATAGCCTGGCCTATCGCAGCTTTCTTTAAATCACTTCCAGTCTTAGTCATAAGGGTATCCATAAATGTCTGTAAGACAGGTGGTAAGATTTTATTGTTTTCTTCAAGGGATGAAATATCTGATGCACTAGGATACAAATCCATACTGCTACACAACAAATTAATTTCACTTTGAATCAATTTTGCAGCTGATTCGATTATTCAAAATTTTTCTTGATTAGGATCTGCCAGTCTTGTCTGTTGGTGGTAATCCAAAATTATGTCTGAAACAGTTCTCCCAAAGGTTACAATATTCGGTTTCCCATCTTTAGATTAAATTGTGATTTCATTCCCAAACCACTCTTTCAACTTTTTCTGGAGGTGACGAGGATTGTAAGGCTCGTTTCCTTCTGGCAAGAAACCCTGCATCTTTTTCGCTAGTTCTTGAACTGTCATTGAATCTTCACTATTTTCTTGTAACCATTCACATAATCTTACAAAAGCTTCCTGCTTAACATTGTCATGAGGACGTCCCATTGATGTAGAAACTTCTTTACTCTCTTCATGTCTGTATCTAATTGCAATGGAATCTCCTTTCCTAAAATTAATACTTCATACTTGGTGATACTTTTCTTCTGCAGCAGGTAAGTCAATAACAGACAGTAATCTGGCATGAACATTTGCTGCCCACAAATCACTTCTAGTATTGCATATCAGAACAATAGTCTCTTGAAACTGAAAAGTAGGCACAGGTATAACTGCAGATTTTTTTCGATACTCACTATCTGTTATTAAATTTCCACAAAATAAACAATTGTCTTTGAAACTGAATGACTGTACACTTCCACGCAACAGTCTTGAGCTGGTCGAAGCAGTCGGTTCTTGTACTGTCTTCTTTTTTGCATCACTTTTAATTTTTAGTGGGTTGATATATACACGTCTACATTCACTATGTACTTTCACAATACCAGTAGGCATAGGATTCAAGAGTTTATGTACTTCATCTTCTCGCTGTATGCTAGCATTTGTAATGCCCGCTAGACCTTTAGCAGTAAATTTCACACATGCAGCACCATCACCAAGAATGTCGGAGCACAAGAAACAGTTTTCGTCATTCATTTTGGAGATATTATATCTTAGAATTTTTCAGATGCAGACGCCATCCATCTGAAAACAAAGAACGAAATTAAAAAATCTGCATGCTCTTTACACAAGTTATGATAAATACAGACCTAGACAATAATGCAAATAACTTTTTTTTGCACAGTGATATTCATGTATATTTTCAGCACAGAATAAGCAAGCATGTAAAGATTAGTTTAAGACCAAAAACCGTTTTTGTGGGAATTAGTTCTACCTTTTTTTTTATTTCTACTCCACTATTGTGTTTGTTTGCTACTGCCGCATTTCACCTTCTCTCCGGGTCTCTCTCTTTCCCTAGTTGTTCTTTCGTTGGCCTTTTTTCCTTCAGGCCTTGTCAAATAACTGGGGACTGGAAAAATACGCGCTTTCAGTGACTTCTAGGAAAGACTCCACAATCCCTTACATACTCAAGCAAATGCCACCTGCTCAGCGGTCTATTGACTCGTGACACCTGTCAACTGGGATGCTTGTGATTCGATAGGTACTTTTTTTTTGTGGTTGAAGGGTTTTTTTTTCCACTGGCTCAAATTCGTTCAGACAACCTGTGAGCCAATAATTACAGAAGCAATATGAAGGTACATTTGTTTGGATTCTGGCCTATCGATAAATTAATCCACGAATTTTTTCCAGGTATCTACAAAAAAACAGTTTTTTCAATGACCGAGGGCGTTAACAAACATTTTGCATTCTAGTCCATCGCCCACTTACACGCGAATATTCGCAGGCCTCTGTTGATGTGTGCCATGTTGTTGGAGTTGAGCATGATTATAACTAGGTACACCTGTATTTCGCGATTTAATTTCATGTCAAGATATTTCAAATAACACTGTAGCTTTTTCTAAGAGTCATGGCAAATTGTGAGGGTGCATCAGTACGGTGACCACATTCTCATTGGCCCCGTCGAGAGCGGGACGACACCTCTCACCAACCTCAGCCAATAACTACAGGAAAAAAAAGCTACAGTATTTTGTGAAATACCTTGACACGAAATGTATTCGCGAAATACAGGTGTCCCTAATTATGACTCGGTAGAAAAGGTGAACGTATGATCGCTGTGTTTTTGTTTTTTCAGTCTGCTGTCCTTCACGGAGCGTCTCACTAGTTACAGCAAATCCTTGTGACCTCGCGACCTCGTGACCTTGCAGCTCACGCGGTGTTCCTGGGAATATTCCCAGGAGGCCGCTCCAACTCCTGAACGTCACACACTAGGAGACACTTTTCGACGCAGGCGCATGAAATCTCGCGGTGATAATAAGTAGAGACCGGAAAAATTCGCGGATTCATTTCGTGTTGTGCTGGAATCCAAACACATATACTTCCCTATTGATACTGTTATTGGCTCAGATTTTACATAAAGGAATTTTAGCCAGTGAAAAACCTTCAACCAAGGAGTATCGAATGGGAAGCATCCCAGTTGACAAGTCTCACAAGCCAGTAGCCAATGAGCGTGTGGTATTTGCCCGAGTATGTATGAGATCGTGGAGTCTATCCTAGAGGTCATTTAAACCGCGTATATTTCCCAGTCCCTTATGATAAGATGAGCAGAAATTAACGTTAGGCAGAAAGAAGTTTATTTCAATCGCAACAAAATGCAGCAAGAAATTTTCTTGGCCCGTGGGATTTTAGTCGCATTGAGGTAGAAGGTTTCGGTCGACATTGCAGTCACCATCATCAGGGTAACATCCTACACTGACGTTGGCGACTGCGATGTCGATAGAAGCGTCGGTGAATACTTCAACCTCCACGTGGCTAAATCCAACAGGCCAAGAAACTTCAGGCGATAGCTGCGAAAGCCTGCGATATCTAACAGAGCAGCAAAGCTTGAATATCATTGTTCTGGTCAGCGATAAGGATCTTTAAAAAAGAAAGTTATACTTGAAAATGGATGTCAGTTAGTTTATCACCAGGGACTGGAAAAATTCGAGGATTCAATGACCTGCAGGATAGTTTCCACAGTCCTGTGCACAACCGGGAAAACTTCCTCTGATCACTGCTGACCGGTGAGACGTATCAACTGGGAAGCATGTGATTCGATACTTCTTTGGCCGATGATCTCTCATTGATAGAGATCTGCAAAATTCGCGGTTTCGATGGCCTTCAGGATAGACTGCACATACCCCTGTACACTCGGGCAAATAACGCATGTTCATTGGCTGCCGACTTGTAAGTCGTCTCAGCTGGTTTGTCTGTGATTCGATCCTTCTTTGGTTGAGGGTTTATAACTGGTTGAGATTCGTCCAGATGAACAGTAAGTCAATAACAAAATTATCTAAGAGGTATATGTGTTTGAATTCTAGCCTATCACAGAATGAATCCGCGAATTTTGCAGGTCTCTACTCATTGACCCGGACTCGTCCTGATCAACTGTAAGCCAATAGCAGAATCAGTGCAAATATATAAATAACTATTTGAATTTTAGCTAATCGCGAGATGAACCCGTGGAATTTTTCCAGTCTCTATTTACCACACAACCGTTATAACTATAGTGAAATACACTACTGTTCCTCGAAGCCAGTTATTTAGCTGTGACAATAAATACAAACAGAGGCCCGGAAATTTCGCAGATTCGTTTGTTGTCGGGCTAAAACTGAAAGCACTTTAGATACTATACCAACCTTTGCTTTCTTATTGGCTGATTTCTTACTCCAGTACCTCTCATTAGTTTTGAGTGTGGTCGAAGTGATTCTCGATCTCTTCTGCTAGCTGGTCGTTGACTGGCCTACAGTCGTAGACGGTAGTGGCGGTACAATAGTTGTGAACTGATCGTTAAGGGTCATGTTTCGAGACTAGCTGAGAGTCAAAACACCGTAGCATTGTCTGTGCTTCGTGATTGGTCGAAATTTCTTTCAGGCGCATGTCTGCTGTCATCACACCAATCACAATGATTCAGCGCGGAAGCAAACGCGTCCCGAATGGTTCGGTCAAATAAGGCAATGTCTCCTGCAGACGGCCGCCAATCACAGGGAAGAAAACCTCTTGCGCAGACATACCGTATTGCAGTCTACTCGGGGGTCAGATTTTTTTTCGCTACTGATCGTTATCATTAGGGCCACGCAGATTTTGCGAAAAGATTTTGAGACCAGCTGCAAATTGAAGTGTTTCGTGATTGGGTCAGTTTCTTCCAGGTACATGTCGATTGTAACAACACCAATCACAGTAATTCAGTGCGGAAGCAAACGCGTCTTGAATGGCTCGGCCAAATAAGGCAACGACTTCTCTCGCAGACGGACGCCAATCACAAGGAAGAAACCGCTGGTGCGGGTATACCTTGTTGCAGTCTAATAGGTGTGCAGATCTTTTCGCGAAAAATTCCTGCCCCTAGTTATCATCAGAGCAGTGCTAAGCTATACGTGTATGCAGCCTTACTCATATCCAAAAGAATCAGCCAAATTTCCGAGTCTCTAGTTATAAACAAGTGATTAACCAATCAACGTGTAATTTGCTCAAGTACTTGGTCAAATACATATAGGTATATAAGTATACATCACAATCACAGGTACTTTAATATAGTGTTTGGATAAGAGCAAATGCGATGTGAACCCCCAAGAAAACAAACTTCCATTGTACAAGACAACGCCCCGACAAAGCCACTCTTCAGAAGCTCTTGCGTCCTCTGGCTTTGGCGACGAGAAAATCCGATATTTATTTTTACTTGTCGAGTCGCAAAAAGAAGAAAATGTATTTTCAGTGCCCTTTGCGAGAATTCTGAAAAAAATAAATCACAACAGTGCGTCTCAGCGAGCGCGATCAAAAGGAGTTAAAAGGAAGGAGAAAAATAAGCAAATATTTTCGTATCGATAAACCGGCAACACAAAGGGAAGTCGATTACCTGCATCGATTGATTGCATTAAGTGTTCTTTGTACGCCATAATACGATAGGAAGCGTAAGAGGATTATGTGCCGTTATTTTTTTTTAAGGTTGAAGATAAAGGTTAGCCAGCACCCGAGGTTACTTAGGGTTTCCTTCCAATGCTGTGTGTCCTATTCACCCACAAAACCTTTTTGTGATTATTAAATTCAAAATCTTAAAAATATTTTTTTAAACTTTATAAAATCTTCAAAACTCTTATTTTTATATTTATTTAATATTCAGGTACTTCATTAACACTGAAGCTGAAATATCAAAAGTTAATCTACAATAATAAACCTATATTTTCGTTTACTTTTAATTCAGTATTCTTGTAAAAAAAATCCACGCTGATAAATTAACTCAATCAAAACACACTGTCACAAATACAGCCTCTTTTACTACTGATGGACTGGATACTCAACTTTAAAACGTAACTTCTGAAACGGGTAGTTCGATGGAATCACGTATAAAATATTTCGTTTTGTAATCGTAAACAGTAATTATGAGGGCAAGACTGAGTCTGAAGTTTAACAGTGACCCCAAGCCTTTGTAACAGAGATCGGCAGGCACTCTCGGACCTGCAAGCACCAGCATCAAGGCCGTACGCACGGAGGCACGGGACGATATGATTAACCCCCTCCCTGAAATCATAGATAATCTATAGGGGCAAGCATTTTTCGCGAAAAATTCTGAACGCCTATTAGACTGCAACAAGGTATACCCGCAGCAGCGGTTTATCCCTTGTGATTGGCGGCCGTCTGCGATAGAAGTCGATGCCTTATTTCACCGAGCCACTCAGCACGCGTTTGCTTCCGCACTGAATTACTCTGATTGGTGTTGTAACACTGAACATGCGCCTGAAAGAAACTCACCCAATCACGAAACACAGACGATGCCACAATGTTTTATCTTTCAGCTACTCTTAGAATCTTTTCGCGAAATGTGCATACCCCTAATAATCTATCATTCCCACCAACAAATGTAAATAATTTGGAAGTAAAAGCGGGCAAGATGGTTCTAACCCCTACCCTACCCCCCCCCCCCCCCCCCCCCCCCACAATAATAAAATCTTGCGTACGCTCCTGACCCCCATAATCTTGGAGGTCCCGTTATATTTAAGACTTTCCACTGTTAGTAAAATACATCACCGTAAACTGACGAAAATTTCCGATGGAAAATCCCCCAGAGATTTTAGATTTTTATTTTACTGCGACCATTAATTCTCAAAGAATAAATAATTAGATAAAAATGGTGTAGTAATTAAACATTAAAAAAACTTCAAAAACCGATGGGTGCCTTCGTGTTCGCCAAGCGCGTTCGTAGTGAAACTTTGCAGGACTGGTCGAAGTTCAACGTCAGCTCACTAGGAAAGTTAGGAAGTACGGTGAATTCACGGAAAATTCAACGAAGAATTGACCTGAAATAAACGAAGAGCTCTTTTTTAATCCCGGATGATTGGATCTTCGAAGAAACTACTCCGGGTTCCGACTGTCGAGTCCCGTGTTACGAAAACACATACGCGGAAGAAACAATGGTTTTTTTTTTTTTTTTTGCTGTAGACTCAACAGTTTTTTTTTTTTTTTTTTTTTTTTTTAATGTTTCGTCGATTAGCGATGATTATTGGTGAATCTTGTTCAAAGAAAGTGGAATCAACACCTGTATACTAACTGTATAATAACCGTAAATCAAATCAAACTGGATAATTTGTAACCAGCGTTCTTTGAAAATTTATTGTGGAATTTCTAAAAGTGTGCAATCTGTATTTTCGGCAAATAACTTGATAACTACAAAAAAAAAGTGTCTGAGGGAATTCAGTGTTAACACTTGTCACGAGCAAGCTACGTGTAGAGTTGGGGAAAGAATCTTTTCGCTTACCAGACTGCAGTACAGTATTTCTTGTCAGTAATTTCTGCTTTGTGATTGGCGGCCTTTGCAAAAGATGTCATCATCGCCTTATTTGGCCAGGCCAATGAAAACATGTGTAACATCTAACCTCGGTAACGAGCAAATTTCATGTATTCTCACATTGCAAATACAATCACATTACGAAAACCCGAACACGAAATATAACCTAGAATTCTTCAAAATAATACCGAGCGTGTTATAAATATACGTGCCTCGTGTTTTTAACTGATTTCTTGGACGTGAATTACGTGTAGTTTTCGCACCCACCGCTAGAATTCGTTGCTGGAGCAGCACAGTCGACTATCGAACCATTTAATTTGCAGACCTAAATAGGACCTGAATTTTGACAAGGAACGTTATTTAAATACTGCTCATCTTGTTAAAATTCAATAAAAACAATTAATACAATTTTTTTTTTTCGTTTTGGCTTCGTGAGTAGCAGCACCGTGGTTACTCATTTCCGTTCCACGCGACTTCCGTTCCAATTCACGAAATTACTTCCACCAAATGAATTATACCGAGAGCTAAGATGTTAAAAATTTTAAATAATAAAAAGTGTAATAGTTTATTTTAGGTGCAATTATTTTTGTTGAAAAACGTCCTGTAAACTTGACTGTAAGTTTTAACACTGTGCGCATGGGCCGTGACCTTTCACCTGTGCCAGACTGCAAGTCTGCAGGCGCATGGCGCGATCGTCCTTGTGGAGTTTAAAAAACAAAAACAACACGGCCGCTAATTACCCGGTGCAATTATTTATGCATTAGCCGGGGGGAGGGGTGCCCGTCGCAAGGACGCAGGACGGCTGCACTGTATCAACGCCGAGGGCTGGAAGGAGGGTGAGGGGTCACCCCAGGTGGTCATCGCTCATTCACCGCTCCTTCCCGGAAGCCGGGGAGGTGGAGGGTGGGGCGGAAGGGACGAGGGTGACGAATGGCCGCCAGCTGTGTTTGGCCGCGCGTCGCGTGACGTCACGGGTGGGCGGCGACTAGTATAGGGGAAGGCTCTCGGAGCAAGGCGCAGGTTCGTCAGGACACAATCAATAACTAGAGACATGCAAAATTCGCGGATTCATTGACCTCTAGGATAGACTCCACCGGAAATGACAAATGTTCATTGGCTACTGACGCGTGAGACGTCTCAACTATAGGCTGTCCGTAATTCGGCACTTTCTTGGGTTTAGTGTTTCCCACTGGCTTCACAGTTCCCCGGATAAAATGTGGGCCAATCGCAGAAGCGGTACGAAGGTATAGTTGTTTTGATGCTAGCCTATCGCGAAATGAATCCGCGAATTTTGCATGTCTCTATCAATAACACGTTAGAAACCTCTTCGTGACTTACGGTCCAAAGTTCTTCCCAAGTCTCTGGACTTGGTGCTGAACATAATATGTTTTATTGGTAGATACCGGAAAGATTCGCGAATTCATTTCACGACAGCCTGAAATTCAAATAGTTAGGTATACCTCAGTGCTGCCTCTGCTATTGGCTCACAACTCACCTGGACGACTCTGGGCCAGTGCGAAACACTCAACCGAAGCTGTATCGACTCACAGGCCGCTACGTTGGGACACCTTCACAAGACAACAGCCAATGAGAGGGTGACATTTGACCGAGTATACGTAGAACTATAAAGTTCATCCTAGAGGTCATTGAACCCGCCAATTTTTCCGATCCCTATTAATTGGTAACTAGCTAATGCCCGGCATGCGTTTCAATCTCTCAATCAATTTTCTTTTTGTAATTAGTTTGAAGTATATACACATATACAAAGCAGCTCTCTATATATCTCTCTAATTCTCTATCCCTCTCTTTATCTATCTCTATTTCTCTACTCTATATACCTATATCTGCATATCTCTATATATCTCTTTTCATGTCACTTTATAGCAATGAAAATATTAAAAATCACTGTGTCGACAATATGTGTTGAGTAATAAAGCTGACTAACACGATGGCTTTCGGCCCGCCTCTAATGGCCAATTAAAATATTTGAAAATTAGAAACAAAACTAAATTAAACATAAAAAATACCAATGATTTAATAAAACGTTCCGGGCTTACAAAGCTAAAATAAAAATAAATAATCTAGGGGTAGCAGACCTGCTACAAATCAATTTTTTCTTATCTGTATTTTATCTGTGTTTTTACCTGTCACAGGTGTAACGTAGGTGTATAAAAACAAGCGCGTTTTCTAATGCAACGTTGCGTCAAAATTTCAAAGCAATCAGCGAAGAACGTTTCGGAGATTTAAGATTTCGAACGAAAGAGCAGTTGTATTTTTAATTTATATAGATAATAAAGAAATTTGTTTTTAGATATAACAATGATCATCTGAAAGAAGTTTAACTGAATAAAGTTCTACAACCAACGCAAATTTTGTCACTGTAACAAAATGAATAACCTTAAAATCGATAACTACTTAAAATAAAATCAAACCATGCTACTATTTGGGGGGAAATATTATTTGCGCGACTTGTGCAGCAAACCTTATTTAATCTGGTGGCTTTCAACTACTCATTCTATAAAAAAAAATACTGTTTTAACTTAGCAGGTTATTTGTAAATATGGCTCATCCAAGTAATATTTCAAAACGACCACTTCTTTAGGAATACGGAAAATGATTTTGCAAAATTAATGGATATAATGATAAATATAAATCGTGCAAAAAAAACATTTTTCACCGAAAGTATAGACTCTTTTGTTTTATTTTTAATTGTTATCAATAGTAGAGTTATTCAGGATTGCGGAAAAAAATGTACAGTCTCAGTCTTTAATAAAATGGTGCAGTTAATTACTGCCCATAGTTTAAAACCTACGATACTTTTTTAATTTTGTTTTTTATTATTATTCAAACCCGTTTTTAATTTTTATAGGCCCACGTTTGATGCAAGGACTCTTTATATATCTTCTTCACGTTGGTAATTGGACCACAATGCACTTGTCCTTGACGACCCTGAGCCAGTTGTAAACTATTATAAGTAGAGCCACGGAATTTTCGCGCATTCATTTAGTCGCAAGCTAGAATGCAAACCTCCACACTGTCGCACTGTGTTCATGATCGGACCGCAGTCATCTCGACACGCCCCTCTACGACCGTGAGCCAACGACGTCCAGCTAGGAGAGAAGTAAGCGAATCAGGTAGTGCCAAATAACAAGGATTAAAATGTTCTCGCTAAGAAATCAACCAATGGGAAAGTAAACATGGGTCGAGCACACCTATAACTTTGAATTCTATCCTGAGGCCAGAGGAATCTGCAAAATTTCCGGGACTCTAATTATAAGCAGTGGTTACCCAGTCACGATAACCCGCTAAAGACGTGGTCCTGTTGTCGACCAATGATCATTCTAGAAAGTCATATAGAGGCAGGTTGGCTTCCGTGGAGGAAGGATCCGTCGCCATTTCTATTTTTGCCCTCATCGGGTTCGAACCGAGGACTCGGATCTCCATGACGTAAGTGTTTTTTTAAATTATTATTTTAAAAAATCCCATTTCTTTGATGATAATTATGGATTTTCAAGATGGCGGCCGAAATGGAAATTTCAACGGTGACGACACAATTCAAAATGGTGACCTTAACATCCTAATGGTCGAGGTTTCAAGCCACTGGTATTTTAGAGGACTTAAACGGGAAATTTTCCCTCAATCGGGAATTTTTCCCTCAAAATAGGAAAAAAAATTATTTTGTTGTTGTTTTTTTTTGTGAATTTTTTTTCTTCAGAAAACTGAAAATTTTGGCGTATTTTGGCGAATTATTGGTAAATGTTTGCAAATTTTTTTAGTAATTTTTTGGCAAATTTTGAAGGGAAAGTTTATCCGAGATGGACACCGTGAAGTCAAAATCCAAGATGGCGTCGACAATCTTCTCTCCACACCCTGAACCCTGTGCCCGGACCTACTATTATACACTACTACTAAGTGTTGGATGGCTAGCTGTGCTTTAAAACGCGCGCTGCGGACACCACGCATTCGGCTACCCGCCAGCCATTACCTAATTAAGGCGCCTGTCCGCTCCACCGGAGTTCACAGCGCAGCTGCGTCCCGCCTCGTGATGCAATGCTAGTTCTTACCGCCGTTGATACGCGCCCGGAAAAATTCGCGTGTTCAATGACCTCCAGGATGGACTCCACGATCCTATGTATGCCTGAGCAAACTTGGCCCGTTCATTGGCCGCTGACCTGTGAGGCGTCTCAACTTGGGTGACTTGTGATTCGAGACTTCTTTGATCTAGGGTCTCTAATTGGCCGAGGGTCCTCCAGGTCAACAGTAAACCAATAGCAGAAGCAGAACAGAAGTATAATTATTCGTATTTTAGCACATCGCGAAATGAATCCGGAAATTTTTCCGGTCTCTACCGATGATCTCAGTATTTCAATTATTTCAATATTTTTTTTTGTATTAGGTGTTACATAAAACGCTTTTGGTAGGATGCTTCGTCTATTAATCGGAAGAAATACAATCCAAAATACATCATGTGTTGGATTCAACAGTTTTTGAACTGTATTAACTTTTTTTTTTTCATTTTAATTTTTAAAATCTAATAATTATTTTCATTAAAGTATAAAGAACTTATTTATGTTTTATGTAACTACAAAAGAGTCTTTGTAGTATAAAGATAAAAAAAAATTAATTTTCGTAAAGAAAAAATAAATACCTCTCGTACTCATTACGAAAAAAAAAATATTACTAGGTACTTTTATATCTACTGAGTGAATATGTAAAATGTTGGTGAACAAAAATTTGTAAGGAGCGCAACACAGACGTGCCTTATACACAAACTGTTATTATGTAAAACAAAGTTTCGAAACCATAGACTCAAAGTAGAACCGCAAGCACTCACAGCTGTGTTTGGCGACGATATAAATTACAAACGATGGTAAGTGCGGCGCTCATTGTTTCTCCTTTAATAGCAAGACTCTGAACTGGCGCGCAGTCTTCTCGTCGTGCTATGAAATTTGAGAGGTAACCATAACATTAGATGGCGGAGAAATGAATATAAATGTTTGATGCAATGAGTTTGGTTTCTTTCAAGAGTATTTACCGGGCGTTTCATGTTTCATAAAGTTTCTGGAAATACTTACACGTTCTAGACAATTTCACTCTCCTAAAAGTACATTTTACAAACGAAAGACGAAAAAAAAAACTATTGCGTACCCTGAAATTATTTTCGTAAACAAACACTCTGATATCTTCAGTTATCAAATCGAGTGGTTTATTCTGAAGCTCTGCACACTGTACCAATGTGTGTTCGGGTAGGTGGAAACCTTAATGGCGTATGTCACATTACAGGTCTTTAGTTTATTATTTTTGTTTATCACAGTTAAAGTTGTGGAATTTTTGAATGGCCAAACTTCAACACACGTTTTGCATTATTAGTTGGCAAAGTTGAATTTTGACGTGACAACGTCTAATAAATCGATGAACACCGGCTGCACGCACGAAAAAGTGTCCCATTACGCACATTGTCCCGTTACGATGTGTCCCGTTACGCTCATTGTACGCTTGCGCCGCATCTATCTCTCTTCTACTCGATTGTAACAACCATCGATTTGACTTTTTCGACGAGGCACATTAAACTTGAAACACTTCCATTCGTTTCCTACTTTTCCTATCATCGTCCTATCCTTAACAGAATAACACAGATTGGAAGAAGTTAAATAGCAAACATGTATAAAAGTTATAGTTAAAATAATCTCTTCGTTTAAAGTAATAAACATATTTGCATTAATGAGTGCAAATAAAAGTAAATTTATCAATTAAATTGTAGATTTCATTTCACTCCTTCTTTGTATCCATACAAAATAGTGATAATTCAATAAAAATGATTCAATTTTATTCATAAAAGTATGCAATCATTTCATCAATGTTATTTTATGACGTAGTCACGTTAAACCATCGTCCGTAAACCGACTTTACAGACAACCAATTTTTTTAAATTTTTTTGTGCAGTATGGATAATGAGAACCAAATGGAATAAATAAATGAAATGTTTTGGGGGTAAAGACAATCCTGGTGGTCACTGCGTGGTACGGTACATAAATGGTATGCAGAAAGGGGGGTTGTTGGCTTGGGGAACGAGACACGTTTAGAAATCACATTAAATTAACGGACGAAGAATGCCCCTAAAATTTCTTCGCACTTACCGATAACTGGAACTTCTTGAAAATTAAAAAACCTGATTCTAACTAACATCCTATTTATTGCTGTGTTCCGTTCTAGAAATCATCAAAGTGCATGTTTAAGAAAGAGCACGGTATTTTGTCTGTATAATTAACAAGTTTTTAAAGGTTTTTGTTTATACTCCAGAGTAAAGAAAACCAATTACACTGTATTTTTTTTATGTTAATGGAAAAGAAATATCCGTGTAAAATTACAGATAGTTTTTAATGTGCACATTTACTTGAAAACAGCTGTATCACTACAAAATAGTGCTCGCAATAATACTGGGTTAGGATTCTAACACGGCCATTTATGATTTGTGTAGTCCCAGTAACTTAAATAGTTTAATTTATTTGTAAACTGTTTCCTGAACAGTTTTCCAGTGTTAACTGTGCATATTTATAAGCATGATAAAAAATTAAAAGTTCAATTATTGATTTGTCGAATATCTTTATGATGGTTCAAACACTATGCAAGAATAAATATCAGTTAAAATATAAAATTACGCGACAATATTCTCAAGAAATACTCAGTATTATCTCCGAAATTGTATTTCATATACCTATGCGAAAAAAAATCGCCAGAGCCATGTGTTGTACAAATTTACAATATACTTATTGTAGTATTACAAACTATTTCTAGGCAACTGGGCGATTTTTTTTCTTTCTATTTGACAAACTGTGTTAATACTTTTATCATGTATAATTAGAGACCTGAAATATTCGCGGATATTCTAGTATAGCTTCCATTATCCTCTTCATTTCTCAAGCAAACACGCGTGTTCATTGGGTGCTAACTTGTAAGGCGTTTCCAATGGGTAGCTTGTGATTCGACGCTTCTTTGGTCAATACTCTGCCATTGGCCCAGAGAGCTCCAGTTAAACTGCGAGCCAATAGCAGAACCAGCAGAATTGCTCACATGTTTGAAGTTTAGCCTGTCACGAAATGAATCCGCGAATTTTTCTGGTCTCTATATACATAATTGTATAAATAGGGGCCTGCAGTTTTCGCGAAAAGATTTCGAGACTAGATGAAAGTTAAAACACTAAAGCATCGTCTGTATTTCGTGAGTGGGTGAGTTTCTCCCAGGTACATATCGATTGTAACAACACAAATCACAGTGATTCAGTGCGGTAGCAAACGCGTGCTGAGTGGCTCGGCCAAATAAGGCAACGACTTCTCTCGCAGAAGGCCGCCAATCACTAGGAAGAAACCAAAGGTGCGGGTATACCATGTTGCAGTCTAATAAGTGTTCAGATCTTTTTGCGAAAAATGCCTGCCCCTATGTATAAACTATCGGGCTTCGTTCGGCTGAAGGTAGGTACTCTCTGGCATCTGCCCGGCCTGTGAGAAAGCATGTACTCTACTCCTGAACGTTCGTTACGACATGGCAACAGCATTGAAAAGGTACAGTTCAAGAGGGCGCACAGTTAAGTATGTAACATTTAGCATAATATTATGAAAAAAATCTGTTGGTTGTATTCTCAAGAAAGGTTCAAGACCGGTATTAGTGGGGATGACCTCTGAATGAAATCTGACGAAGAAGTGAAGTGTTAAGGTAGAGACGGAAACTTTTTAATTTCACCTTCCGTCTGCTTACATTTTCGCAGCAGACAGGAGGAATTTCCTTTGCTACCGCGCTGCCCCCTGCCCCCCACCCCTTCTCCCCATGCATCGCCCCTCCCCCCTCCCGGGGTGAAAGGTGAGGCGGGAGAATGTGAATATTTCATGGCGCTGGCGAGCCTCGCAAAAACTCCCCTCCCCCCCCCCCCTCTCTTCCACCACTTCAACCCCCGGCCAGACAGGAATAAATTCCTTCTCGTGCTTTGAAAACAAAATGGGGAAGGGTCAGCCCTTTGTGGCTATTCTGTCGGTGGAAGGAACAATACTTCTTCTGGATATTGCTCCTTGGATAGCAGCAACCGAAGTGGAAGCATCGCGAGCCAAATTTTAAGCCACAACAGCACACTACGGCCGTTTTCGGCGCAAACAAAAGTGTGAAATTTCATTCCACTATAGGCGATCATGTATAATCGGAACTTCTGCATTTGACAGAGGACGGAACGCGCGGAATATATAAATGTACTTACACATATATATAACATAATAATATGCCACAACTCGAATGAAAAACAAAATTCCAACAATGCAATGCCCGTTGCCATGGAGACGCAGAAGGCATCAACAATGGGACAACCGATGCTGTGGATCCAAAGAAAACATCAAGAAGGTAATAGCAAAATTCCATCAAGAAGAATATAAATTCTGCTTCAAAAAGTGGTTTTCTAGAAATATCATGTAGAAAGTGAACTTTCTCGTATTTCTAAGGTCGAAGTGTGCAAAATTCCGTCGAGATCGGTGTAAAATTGTAGACTTGTATAAGAAACAAACAAACGGTAACTTTGTGTGCATGTATGTAAATATATATAAAGATAAGTTTCGTTTATTTATTCCTTATATAAAAAATATACAGTTTTACTCAGATCTCGATGAAATTTTGCGCGCTTGACCTTTGAAACAAGAGCAATGTCACAGTCTACGTGAGATTGTGATAAAACAACCCCTTAAAGAAGAATTTTGATACTTGTTAGTAAAATTTCACTATCTTTATTCGTCTCCATAGCAATGGCTATTGCATTGTTGCTTTCTTCGTCTACTAGCAACGGCTATTGCATTGTTGCCTTTCGATTTCAAGCGAGTGTAGTTTCTCATCCCACTTGCATTCGCTGTGTGTGTCAAACAAGGCACAAAGGCAATCACTTCGTGTGGCAGACATTAACTTGGAAACGGTTTTTTTTTTAAAGGTACAACTATACGTGTATTGCTACAGAAACGGCATGCCAGATAATTTGTCTGTTTACACTTGGATTTCCAAATGAAAACCACTGCGGGAACTGCACACAGACGGACAAACGCCCTCTTTTATCAATAAAAAAAATTTGCTGGTGCCGGTACAATCAGACAGATTTTCTCGCTAAAAACCGTACATCGTACATCTAGTATATCAGAGTGTTTACTCCCCTCTTGCACACTTAATGTGAAACTTGAAGCTACTGCAATTGATTGTAATTTTATTAGAAATATGGATATATATTTTTTAACAGCACTCCATTTAAATTCCACTCATTCGCAAGTAGTTTTTAACAGTTACACTTTTACACTGTCAACGGGTATTTTTTTGTAATTGGAACAGAAATATTCATGTAAAATTGCAGATTATTGATCATTTGTAAATTTACATGAAGACAACTGTATCACTACAAAATATTGTTCTCAGTAATGCTGAGTTCGAATTCTTACCCGTACATTTATGCTTTGAGTCGTCCCAATACCTCCAACAGTTGAAGTAACTTGTAAACCGTTCCCTGAATAACTTGGCGGTATTAACTGCACATATTTATAAGCACGGTTAAACAAAATAAAATTGAATAAAACATAAATTGAAGTATAAAATTATGTGCCAATATTCGTGAGAAATGCTCAGTGTTATCGAAAAAAAACATTTCATATACGCAAAAATAACCACGGGCATGTGTTGCACAAAGTTACGTCATCTTCATTGTGGTGTTGCGCGGTACTTCTTGGTGAACAAGTTTCCAAATTAATTTTTCTTTGTAAAAAAAAAAAAGGTACAGAAAATTGGTTTTGCGGAGAGCGTGTGAAGTTGCGAGAGGCGTTGCACACGGGTTGCAGTGGTCTGCGGAGCGCGTTGCACTTGTTGCTAGCAACACGGCAGGCAACACTGCAACAGTGGGTCGCAGAGCAATTATTCCCCCTCCCCCCACTCACCCACCCACCCTCAAAACCCCTTCGCAGATGCGGGCACCAACTTGCGCGCGCTGTCCCATGATAAATGTCACGAGTTGCTGGCAAAGACACCGACGGTAAAAACCTAGGTCTCTCGCGCCATGTTGATTATTTCGTTCTCTTGTCATCGCCAGAGCCACGATCAGACACCCCGGAAGAAATCCCGCGGATTTCTTTTTTGTCATCAGTTAGGATTGCTTTGGTGATCAGATCATAAACTGTTCGGACACTCCCTCCGCGACTGTGAACCAATCAGCTACCGGCTAGCAGTAAAGAGAGACCAAATCACCATGGACGTGAAAATAAATTAAGTTTTCAATGACCTCCTAGGATGGACTCCACAATCCTCTATGTACTCGGGCAAATTACAACAGCTCATTGGCTAATAACTCGTGACGCCTGTTAACTTTGATGCTTGCGATTCGATACAGCTTTTGTTGCGGGCTATTCATTGGCTCGGAGTCCTTCAGGCAAACTGTTGTCCAATCACTGAAGCAGCGTGAAGGTAAATAATTTTTGATTCTAGCCTATCGCGAAAATGAATACGTCAATTTTTCCGGTCTCTACAATTCGCACCGATCCACTCAGAAAAATGTCAGGTTCTACATACGAAATCAGCCAGTAGGGAAGCATATGAGTGTAAACAGATAAAGGACTGGATTTTAACCTGACACCAAATGAATCCGTAAAATTTCCGATTCTCTAGCCACAATTATTTCGCGATTTCTTCCGGTAGCAAAGTAGACTTGCATCTGCTTAACGTTAATGATTTTAATACATTGCTCTTGACACGTAGTTGACAACCGTGAGTCAATTGCAAACAAGGAGAAGTGGTTACCCAATCAACTGCAACCCGCCAAATGATGTGATATTGTTATCGACCAATGAGTAGAGACCGGAAAAATTCGCGGTTTCATTTCGCGATAGGCTAGAATCCAAATGTGTTTAACCTTTTGCTGCTTCAGTGATTGGAGCCAGGTTGTCTGAAGGAATCAGATCCAATGAATAATCCTCAACGAAAGAAGTATCGAATCGAAAGCGTTCTAGTTAATAGTTGTCACGAGTCAGAAGCCAATGAGCAAATGTAATTTGTCCAAGTGCATAGAGGATCTTGGAGTCTATCCTGTAGGTCATTGAATTCGCGAGTTATTCCAGTCTCTACCAATGAGGATCCTAAAAAGGCCCGATTATATTTAGGCAAGTTGAGTCTAGCCTGGAGTGAAATGAATCCGCGAAATAATCGATTCCCTAGTTATTGCTATCAACTGAGGGAACTTGCGGATTTTTTATTCATATTCATCACTATAACCAATATTTCGCCTTCCCCCCCCCCCCCCCCTCCACCGGGAACGTCCCCAAGGAACCAAAATGCCACTCACTGAAATGGCCTGCTTGCATTTACGAAAATCGTAACCATGAAACGTGAATGATAAATTTAACTACGCGGATTTTTGACCCAGACTATATCGTTCGTGGAATTTAACGTTTCGTTCCGAATTTTTTGGGTTGGGTTCGACGGCCGTGCCGAGCCGAATCAGTGATTCTGCCGGATTATTTAACGTCAATTGGTTTTTAAAAGGAAAACCACATCCGAAATTTTGAAATGAGGTATGTGACCCGCAATAAAACAGGAAAAACTAGTGGAATGAAAAACGGAAGTAACTGTAAACTCTGAGCGAACCAAGAAAAAAAACTGTGGTAGTGCAGTAATACGACCTGGTGGCCAAATTCAACAGCCAGAATCCACCCGGAAAAAAAATTTTTGAACGCCATCTGCTTTATTGGTGCCGGAATACAGAATTGTACGAGCTACCACCTTTTAATAATTATGATTAGAGTCCCGGAAATTTCGCGGATTCCTCAGGATAGAATTCAAAGTTATAGGTGTTCTCGACCCATGTTTACTTTCCCATTGGTTGATTTCTTAGCGAGAACAATTTTAATCCTTGTTATTTGGCACTACCTGATTCGCTTACTTCTCTCCTAGCTGGACATCGTTGGCTCACGGTCGTAGAGGGGCGTGTCCAGACAACTGCGGTCCAATCATGAACACAGTGCGACAGTGTGGAGGTTTGCATTCTAGCTTGCGACTAAATGAATGCGCGAAAATTCCGTCTCTCTAATTATGATACCTTGTGTGACCTTTTCGTAGCTCAAAAATAACTTTTAGTAAATATCTGACGAGGAAAATAAATGCGAGCGTGTCTTTCAGTGCTTGCCAGTGATGTGTGACATCTAACCTCAGTAACGAGCAAGTCCGTGTGTTCTCATTGTAGCAAATACACTTATAATAGAAAACTTGTACACAAGACTCAACGTATAATTCTTTAAAATAATGCCGAGCGTGATAAATATACGGAAATTATGTTTTCAACTATACGTTTCTGAACACAAATCACTAGAGACCGGAAAAATTCGCGGGTTCATTTCGCGATAGGCTAGACTCAAAACTCGTACACCTTTATGCTGAGTCAGCGATTGGACCACCGTTCATCAGAAGGACTCTAAGCCAATGAAAAACCTTCAACAAAAGACGTATCAAATCACAAGCATCCCAGTTGACGCGTGTCACGAGTCAGTATCCAATGAGCAGGTGCAATTTGTCCCAGTACATAGAGTATTATGGAGTCTATCCTAGAGGTCATTGAAACCGCGAATTTTTCCGTTCTCTACAAATCACACGTAGTTTCCGCACTCGCCGCTAGGAGTTCGCTTCCGAAGCAGCTACGTCGAACTTTCGGATCATTCCATTTGTAGGCCGGAATTTTAAACTATTTAATGAAACGGCTCCAATAAAAGCGAATGAAAAAAAAACTTGAGAAAAGAAATACACCCCCGGCTTTGGGCCTGATTTTCGGTAAAGAATGGTAATAAAATACTGACCAGCTTGTTAAAAATCTATTAAACATTTAATGATTTAAGGTTTACCTTTGGCTTTGTGCACTTCGGTTCGCGTCCATCCGTCATAGATAGCAGCACCGTCGCTTACACATTTCCGTTCCTTGACTTCCGTCGCATCCACGAAATTACTCCAATCGAATACTGTCTGTAGGCTATACCGAGTGAGAGCTAAGATGTAACACATCAAAAATCTGTGACCCGCCGATAAATGCAAAAAATATATTGGAAAAAAATTTACAAGAAAATTTCTTAATCAATAAACATTGTGTCAAGAAAATAAAACAACCAACTCAGTTTGTGAGCCCAAACCTTACGGTAAATAGGTAAGAGTAGAAAGAACACTTGGGTTAACATTTCGTGACAATATATGTTTAAAAACACTGTAGTTTATCTACGTTATATCTAGGGACCGGAAAAATTCGCGGATTCATTGACCTCTAGGATAGCCTCCATTATCCTCTGCATTTCTCAAGTAAACACGCGTGTTCATTGGGTGCTAAATTGTGAGGCGTCTCCACTGGGTAGCTTGTGATTCGACGCTTCTTTGGTCGATAGTCTCTCATTGGCCCAGAGAGCTCCAGTTAAACTGCGAGCCAATAGCAGAACCAGCAGAATTGTACACATGTTTGAATTTCAGCCTATCACGAAATGAATCCGCGAAATTTTCCGGTCTTTAGTTATATCGAATCATTGACGTTCAGTAGTGCAGCTGCTGCGTTCATATTGGCCCGATAAATTGAGGGCCAACCACAGCAAATAATTTTTAAAAAAATTGAGCAAATCATGAACACAGGAAGTCCGAGTCCAACGAACAGATTTTTCGCGAAAAAACACAAGACCCTATACCAATTCCTTCCATGAAATTATCTGCGAAGTCTATGATATTAATTTTTTACTTCGTCTGCGATTTTTGCATCTTCTCTGTGTGTTTGTATTTGTTCGTTCTTGATGTTTCTCTATGTCTGTAGCGTTTCCAATGACCTTCAGGACAGACTACACATTCCCCTGTATACTCGGGCAAACAACGCCAGTTCATTGGCTGCTGACTTGTGAGTCGTCTCGGCTAGTTTGCCAGTAATTTCCAGTGATACGATTCTTATTCTTTGGTTGTGGTTTTCTCATTGGCCCAGAGTCATCCAGATGAACAGCGAGCCAATAGAAAAAGCAGCTTAAATGTATATGTATTTGAATTTTAGTGTACCGTGAAATGAATCCGGTCTCTATCTATGACGTACATTGTAAAACAGCAATGGCATGTGTATAAAAAAACATTTTTAATCAATCTTCCCAATTCAAGTATAATTCAAATAACGTACATTTGTGGCGTCTTCAACTGGGCCACATTTGTTTTGAAATGGCCCCGAGATAG
Source organism: Bacillus rossius redtenbacheri (assembly GCF_032445375.1). NCBI lineage: Eukaryota > Metazoa > Arthropoda > Insecta > Phasmatodea > Bacillidae > Bacillus > Bacillus rossius. The sequence continues at coordinate 42,357,486 of NC_086338.1, forward strand.
TCTAAACAAAAAAAAAAGCAACAAGGAACTTAACGGTCAAATCTTATTCAGGTCACTTAAGACTTCTCGAGAACAACAGCCAATGAGCAAACGATCTAGGATCGAGCAGGGGAGGCACGTCAAGTCTGGCCTGAATGTCATCGAAACAACAAAGTTTCTGTATAGGGAGCGTTCAAGTATTACGTAACGCAATTTTTTGATATTTTTGACCCCCCCCTCCCCCCCATGTAACGCGCCGTAACGTTTTTCTGTACCCCCCTCCCCCCTAGTAAAACGTTACGTAACCCCAAGTGACCATTTTTACCTTAAGTTACAATTATGTGGCGTAACGTACCGGAATGTCACTAAAATACCTTTGTTATTGTTTTAATCGCTTTAATGTTATTTATTAACATTTGAAATGTCTTGTTTTTAAAAGCAAGAGCTTTCTAATGTTTTTTTTTTGTCCTAATAAATTTTTACTACTCAATCATACATTTAGCAATCATACATTTAATTACGTCGTTTTCCTGACTTAGCCCTGTCCTTACACACTTTTTGCTTTATCCGCCATTTTTCTTCTCACGCATTCTCCTATTTTAGCGTTTTACTAATAAAGCTATTAAAATAAAATAACAAATTTTATTTATAATAATTATTTTTACCTTTGGCAATGCAATTACAAACATAAAACTAACTGAAATAAAACATATTTGTCAAAATATACTCGTATTTAAGAATACGATCGAACGAAAACGAAAAACATTTAAAATAAAATTAGCCATAATTAAAATAAGTAGATTGTAAAAAAAAAAACAATTCAATTGGAGTTTTACTGCTCCTCTGTCCATGGGCTTGCCAGCCACTCAGATTCTTTCATTACTGGCATCCGGAGAGCAGACGAAGAGGGTTCCGGAATTGTTAACCCGCTTGCATCAACTTCGTCTTCGTCAAGCCAATCGGCATCCTCAGACGATGTTTCACAGCGACGCACAATGCAGAGAAGCTCATTTGCCCTTCTTGCAGCAAGTCGCTGTGGCCGTACTCGACTTTCATGAAGGTGTTGGGCAGTCTTGCCATGCATGAAACGATTGTGCATTTGCACAGTCTTGTGGGATGTAAAATAAATCCCACAGGTTGAACATACTCGGTTCTTTAGGTCGGATTGTACTGATGGGCAAAATAAATCGTAAGGCATCTGCTAAACCCTTCTAGAGGAGGCGACAGATCAACAGACAACCTCACAAGAAGTGGCGAAAACTTGCATGATCCTTTGTCTATCTGACTAGGTACCACGAGCTTATTTGTGGTTTGAAGGATTGGGCAGGGTGGCGGCAGGAAAGTTTCTGGAAAGACAGATTTTAATGCACTCCTCAAGCGGGAACAGCAGGATTCATCCGCGCATTTAATAACTTGCAAGAAATATTCCGATTCACGGACGTGAGCGCTATACCACGCCATATTAGGTTCTGCTGGATCCTGCAAGCTATCTTCAGGGTTTCTATATTCCGCCGAAACATCGTAGTTGTCAATTTTCATACAGTCGGCCAAGTGCTTGGAGCACATAAACGAAAAGGGTTGCCATCTTGGGAGAACAAAATACGAACAATTCAATCGGGAATCCCCCGTAAAAAATAAACGAAAAGGGTTGCAAACTTGGGAGATTTTAATTCACTAGTAGTTTTATTAACCCTTCAGACCAATCGTCTTTCGTACCACAACATTACTGTTGTGATGAGAGAAAATCTCACACATAGAAAACCGTGTATTGTGAATATCAATACCTACATAATTTCTAATATGGCGATTGGAGTCTACGTTGACAACCGAAGTATAACGAAACCATCCGAATAGCGGTATTTTTTGTTTTAACTACTTTACTGGAGTGACGAGAAAAACTATCATAGCTGTTGATAAATATATATATTTTTGCTTTACGTTTGGAGTTAAAAAAAACATTCTCTAATCCTGTAAAGCAAGCAGAAGCAATTTTGTGAAGGTAAAAAACAATTAAGTTATCATGCCATTTGAAATTTTGAGGAAAAAAAAAGGTTTAAAAAATGCGTGAAAGAATCTGTCTCTACGCGACCGTGCTGAAGGGTTAAAAAAAAAAAAAAAAAAACAATGTGACGTAACGCGTAGGTCAAACCCCCCTCCCTCCCCTGTAACGCATCGTAACGTTTTACAAGACCCCCTCCTCCCCCCCAAATTCGTTACGTAATACTTGAACGCGCCCATATCTATAGATCCACCTCTATGATAGACTCCACGTTACTTTATGTACTCGGGCAAATTTCACCTGCTCATTGGCTACTGACTCGTGACAATTGTTAACTGGGATGCTTGTGATTCGATACTTCTTTTGTAGAGGGTTTTCCACTGGCTCAGAGTCCTTCAGGCGAACTGTGGTCCAATCACTGACGCAGCATGAAGATTAACGAGTTTGGAGTCTAGCCTATCGCGAAATATATCCAGCTTCTATCCATATGTATTGAAATAAGAGCCTCATTCTATTCGACAGTCTTTTGATCGTGACAAACTTTTATCGTTTATGATTGGTAGAGACCGAAAAAAATTCGCAGAGTCATTTCGCGATAGGCTAGAATGTAAACACGTTCACCTCCATGGTGCTTCAGTAGGGGCAGGTATTTTTCGCGAATAAAATCTGAACGCATATTAGACTGCAACAATGTATACCCGCAGCAGCGGTTTATCCCTTGTGATTGGCGGCCGTCTGCGAGAGAAGTCGTTGCCTTATTTCACCTAGCCACTCAGGACGCGTTTGCTTCCGCACTGAATTACTCTGATTGGTGTTGTAACACTGAACATGCACCTGAAAGAAACTCACTCAATCACGAAACACAGACGATGCTACAGTGTTTTAACTTTCAGGTACTCTTAGAATCTTTTCGAGAAATGTGCATGGCCCTATGCTTCAGTGATTTTACCACAGTTTACTTGAAGGACTCTAAGCCAATAAAAAACCCTCAACAAAAGAAGTGTCGAATCACAAGCATCCCAGTTAACAATTGTCACGAGTCAGTAGCCAATGAGCAGGTGTAGTTTTCCCGAGTACATAGAGTATCATGGAGTCCATCCTGGAGGTCATTGAAACCGCGAATTATTCCACTCCCTGTTAATGTGTAGGTGAAGCTTAGGTGGTGAGACAGCGCAGTGGAAAGATACTGGGTTCGTATTTTTACTGTCCGGAGTTTGAATCTCGGTTTGACCGTCTCAATTTCCCAAATTTGTGAGTCCCGCTGAGTATGTCCCGTTTCGTGTCATTGTTTTATATTTGCGTTTAATGCGGTTGAATTTACCGACTTTTTGAGTGGCTGAAATTCTGAAAAATTAAATATATATCTCGCATACTTTTGTATAATTATCTGACTAAGTTGCTTTTTTTTTAGTTTTTGTGCAGTAAGGATTAGGAGAATGAAATAGAGTATAAAACTGGACCTTTTTTTTTTTTTTTTAATGTTTAAAGTCAATTTTACTGGTTTATATGTGATATGGTTAGAGACAGGAAAAATTCGCGGATTCATTTCGTGACAGGCTGAAATTCAAACATGTGTACAATTCTGCTGGTTCTGCTATTGGCTCGCAGTTTAACTGGAGCTCTCTGGGCCAATGAGAGACTATCGACCAAAGAAGCGTCGAATCACAAGCTACCCAGTGGAGACGCCTAACAATTTAGTACCCAATGAACACGCGTGTTTACTTGAGAAATACATAGGATAATGGAGGCTATCCTAGAATTCATTGAATCCGCGAATTTTTCCGGTCCCTAGAAATGGTTTAGTTCGTTTCAGAAAAAAAAAATTTACCTGGAATTTTAAAATCATCCAATTTTTTATAATATTAAAATGCTAAATAAAGTTTTTAAAAAAATTCTGAAGGAATTTTTAAACCATACCACGCAGTAGCTAGCAGCATTGCCTTTAAACCCAAAAACATTTAGTTATTTATTCAATTCTGTTCTCCTTATTTATACTGCTAAAAAAAAAATTAAAATTCCTTTTTTCCAGTTAATTCTGAACACACACAAAGATATATATGTACACATACATATATACATACATATAGACACATTTTGTTGAAGTTGGCCACTTGAAAAGTCTACAAGTTTAACACTGTTGAACGTGAAAATAAAATAATGGCCTACACAGTGGGACTCATGAATTCGGGAAATCATGTAAAACTGAAATTGAGACGGTCGAACCGGGTTTCAAACATCGGACATTAAAAATACGAACCCAGTAAGAGAAAAAAAAACTGAATGGGTTGAGTCACCCAGGAGTTAAATGTTCAGAAAAAAATTTCAGAGACTTGTGGGGTACGCGGGATGGATGAGGAAGAATGTCACCCGCAAACAGTAACCTGTGTATGCATTGCCCGGTGTTCTGCTGAATGATAATGCTAAATGAAAGGTTCTACGGTCATGCATCACCTCCGGAAGAGAACCGTTCCCCTGGCAACGAAACACGACGCAACTTCACAGAGACCAGCGAAACAGGAGGTATGTCCTGCCATCAAGATAATCTCCGCAAATTTTGTGTTCAGATATTATGACCTTGTCGCTTGTCTTTTGGCTGTTTCCGCGTTTTACCTTCCTTCCGAGACAAGTTGCTCATTCTTTCGTGTGTTTTTTTCTCTATTTTTTTTTGTGAGTCTTTCATTGATATTGAAGACAGGCATTTTTCGCGAAACAATTCCGAACGCCCATTGTATTGCAGTGTGGTATACCCCACGCCAGTGATTTCTTTCTTGTGATTGGTGGCCGTCTGCAAAATAATTCATTGCTGTAGGCATGCATAGTTCGCGAAAAGACTAGCTGAAAGTTAAAACATTTTAACATCGTCTGTGTTTCGTGACATGGTAAGTTTCTTTTAGGTACACGCCGATTGTTACAACGCCAATCACAGTGATTCAGTGCGGAAGCAAACGCGTCCTGAGTGGGCTCGGTCAAACAAGGCAACGACTTCTCTCGCGGACGGCCGCCAATCACAAGGAAGGAACCGCTGGTGCGGGTATACCATGTTGCAGTCTAATAGGCGTTCAGAATTTTTTTTTCCCGTGAAAAATGCATATCTCTAGCCTTTGCCTTATTTTACCGAGACATTCGGGGTGTTTTTGTTTCCGCACTGAATTATTGTGTTTTATGTTCTGACTGTGGGACACATACCTGGAAAAAATGCCCGTATTAGTTTTTGACAATTTTGGTCGTGTCGAATTGAATAACCCGTGATTCCGTCATGAGGTCGTTCAAATGTTTAAATATGTGCAGTCTTTCTTTTCGCCAAATAATTCCGTGAATTATACCGGTCCCTCAAAAAGAAAATTAAACTAACGTCATCACGAGCTTCGTTGAAAGCACGTGTGACGTGCAGATGAAAGGTGATTATAGCGAAGAGATGCTGTCAAACCTGTAATTTCTGTAAAAAAAAAAAATAAAAAATAAATAAATAAATACTAATTTTTATTTTTAAATTCTGTGAAGATTTGTGTCTCTAGCTTAATTTTTTTTTCTAATAGCTTCATCATTTTATCATTATTTTGCCGATGAAACAATTCATACCCATGCAAATGCAGCATTATGAATTTTCTTTAAAAGCCCTATTCTTTTTTTTGTATTATTGTTTTTTTTTTTTACGAAATTAACATAGTGGTAAGAATTCATGCAAGTTTTTTTTGACGTTCTTAAAGTTTCGTCGTTAGTCAAGCTGAGTTATGTTTATTCATTTTCACGTGTCCTGGAGACTACAATATTACTGCAGCTTGTTCTGTTGCTCGCAATCCAACTCTGCGAAGTTGTACGGGGGTATCGATCAGATTGCGCCACAGTTTCCGAGTTTTATTGTGAACACCACGCGATAACTGCCTCGCGAAAACATTGTTTGAGTTTCAGTTTAATTGCTGTTTCGCGCTTAAACGTTTCCTCGTTCTATTTCCATCGCGCAGAGCGAACAAACTTCAAGTCACGAAAACCCCGCCCTACCGTACACATTTCCGCGGGGCGGGTCGCAAAAGTCGGTTATCCGTGGACCTTGACCTCGCCCCGGTGTAGTTATTTAGCGCCCGTCAAGTTGGCAACGACTGCCGGCTCGTCAACAGATGATGCTGTTTCCCTTCGGCAGCTGGCGAGTGTCACATTCCCTTTAAGAACGCACGCGAGGCTGTCGAGACATTTCACTCGCGCAGGTTGGCAGCTCTGGCGGCGGAATGCCATTGCGCGCCCCGCAAAATCCATAACCTCAAAACTCTCTCCAACCGACAGCGCCATGCGCGCGGAAGGAGAGGGGGAAGAAAAAAAATGGGGCAGTAAAATGGAGACGTTTACCTGTGACTGTGGAGGAGACCGACTCGCCCGTGGAGTTTATTTTTTTCTTCTTCTCTTCTCCTCTGTTGTCACCCAGGAGGTGTTGACCTATTCGTCCCAGACAGGCGAGAGGACCCACTGCCGACCACAGCTACTTTAACTCTCGCTCGGACCTTGCGCCGCGCGCGTCATCTATACTCGGTGCGCGGCGCGGAGGCGCTGCGCTCTGGCGGCGGCGGCTCCAACTATACCATATTGATCCTGCAGCGCGGCCCGCCTTGCCTCGTGTGGCGCGGCCACGCAGACCCGACTGCGCCTCAGTGGCGGAGTCCGCACGTGTTGCGAGGGGGGGCACTCTTCGCATCCTACACTATCCCTCTTGTAATTGTACGTGTTTCAGCATATGATACTTAAAAAAAACCTTCATTATATAACCACGTTTAATTTTTTTATATAAAAAAAAGTTTTTGAAGTGAAACTTCTTTGCTTATGGGTAGAGCCACGGAAATTTCGCGGATTCATTTAGTCGCAAGCTATAATGCAAACCTCCACACTGTCGCACTGTGTTCATGATTGTACCGCAGTTATCTGGACACGCCTCTCTACGACCGTCAGCCAACGATGTCCAGCTAGGAGAGAAGTAAGCGAATCAGGTAGTGCCAAATAACAAGGATAAAAATGTTCTCTCTAAGAAATCAACCAATGGGAAAGTAAACATGGGTCGAGCACACCTATAACTTTGAATTCTATCCTGAGGCCAGAGGAATCCGCTAATTTTCCGGGACTCTACTGATGGGGAAGGGGGGTGGCGCCCTACGATCTTCGAGCGGTACGAAAATTCCGATCACATGAGAGGAATAGTTGGGTACGCGGTGGGGAAACCAGCAGAGGATGAGGTGGCAGGATAGGTAGAAATGACGCAGCACACTTGCATACTCGAATACTCGCGTACTTTCACACCAGCATTCTTGAGCAATAGCATAACTTAGCATGACAAGCCATGTTAGCCGATGTCAAATCCCCACTGTGTTAGTCTGTGCCGTCGGCTTTGTGTTGTCAGAATGTCTGTTAATTTTCATCGCTGGGTTCGCATGTGTGTGTCTGCATTGTCCTTGTGCTGTCCAGATTATCTGACTAGTGCCGCCGTTGGGTTCCTTTGTCTTACACTGTTTTCTCCATGGTTGCTGTTTTTTTTTTTTTGTCTGTATTTACTGTTTTTGTGGCAACTGTATCGTTATTTTCAGCCCACTGTTTTATTATGTGCTGTGACATTGTTCCTTCCACGATGTTCTCTGTGCTATCTTTAACATTTAACATATTTGACATCGGCTTTATTCGGCTTCTTTTCTGCGCGTTTGTCCGCTCTTCGGGTTATCTCAAGGGACCACAGTGCCAACTGGCATTTGCTTGCGTCCAAAATAATTATTTAAATCGTTCTTCCCCATTGAAAGAACGCAGGAGCTGGTATGCTGTGACGCAGTTGAGTCCACATCCTACCCCACCATCGCCAGATCGAAACACCCGAAACATTTGGGCAATGGTGCTTGATAGTGCATGATGGTGGTTAGTGTGTATGAATTAGAATTTCCAATTTACTCCTATTTAACTATTAGTTAAGGGCTATTTCTGTAAATTTAACACTCTACACATCTTGCATATGTTGTTCTGTAAAAAAAATACGAGGTGTGATCAAGAAATGCGGTGAATAATTTTATTACGAACAAAGTAATAAGTTTAAATCAAATTTGAACTAATACCCTTCGAAATACTCTCCTTGGTCAGCGATGCGTGCTCATCCCAATGTTTATTTCATGATTGGAAGCATTTATGGAGAAAAAAAAATTCTTTCAGAAAGGCCTTCAGCTGCTCTCAATGTCGGGAATGGTGTCAATTTTTTTTTCCTTTCAGCAAGACACATTTTTATGTTCTCCGTTTTGCAAACAAAACTTAATGTTGACGAGTTTTTTTGTTTGTTTTTTTTTCGAAATATATGATTAGACAAAAAGGAAATTTCGCGCATACATTTAGTCGCAAGTTGGAATGCAAACCTTCACACTCTCGCACTGTGTTGATGATTGGACCGCAGTTATTTGGACACGCCCCTCTACGACCGTGAGCCAACGATGCCCAGCTAGGAGACAAGTAAGCGATGTGTTCGCTTTCGCTACGGCCTGGTAATTCGCCGTTATCCTACGATAACAACCAGGTGGTGTCAGACAGCAAAGATAAAAATGTTCTCGATATGAAATCAACCAATCGAAAAGCAAACATGGGTTGTACACACCTATGACTTTGAATTCTACCATGAGGCCAGACGAATCCGCGAAATTCCCGGGTCTTTCATCCATGATGCGCGACAGACACGGTAAACACGACCTCACTCTTCCGGCTCTGGAAGGCGACAGACAAGTCACAACTTGTTCGAACTTGACACTGACTCATCTCAACGGAGAAGGATAGCGGGCTTATTTCTTCAAACAGTTGTAGCGCCAGTAGTTGCTGCCATAAAAAATTAATTCATTGTATTTTTTTATTACACATATTTTCGCGGGATGAAAAAAAATTGAAAGCATATTAGACTGCAACAAGGCCATTTTAAAATCGACGCAAATGGATCCAGTCAGCTCAGTCACCTTCCGCACTGATCCTAGGCATCCCACACAAATGGATCCAGTCTGGGCCCTTCTTTCTTCTCAGACATATTCTCTAGTGCTCCACCATTTCGTAGTTTGCAGTGGGCCGCCATCTTGTTTTGGTTTGCTGTCTACGGCCATATTAGTTCCTAATATTAAAAGTGTCGCCACTGTCACTGATGAAGTTCATTTTATATAGTGTTTCGGGATCGGCCCGATAGTGACAAGCCACTAAGCAACAAGATCAGTTGGGAAATAAAGTAGCAAATAACGGATTTAATGGAATAAATAAGGTCAAAGATCAAGGTCAAAGGACAAGGTCAACCAAGATGGCCGCCGTGACATAACATACCAAGATGGCGGTCAGCGCCTCCTGGTGAATTCTGGCGCCGGACATACATTTGATACTACTTATAAGCATTGCATGTTAATTTTTTTTTGGTGTTACATTTTTTGCACTCAATACATTCGACACATCAGCTACTTGTAAAGTGACGTCATAGCTATCCACTATAAGTCAATATTCTATGCTTTCACAGCAGAGTAATGTATGCATCTTTACTTGATTTTTTTTTCTAAATATTTATTCATAGAGAAAAAAATCTTACAATCGAAAAAAAAATGGCGAAGTCTAGCTTCCATTCTTACCGCGGTCTGCAAGTTCTCATGTAAGTACAGGTACAGTGTTTTCTTTCCATCCTACCTTTTTTTGTTCTTTTCGTCTGTGCCGCGACGCGTAACTTGCGAAGCCTCCCGGCCCACCGGCGAATCTCGCTAGTTGACTGCGCTGTCGTATAAATTTCATTTACAGAGAGGGCGCCACTCACCCTTATCTACAAGCCCTCCCCCCTCGCTCTTCACTGGCGCTCTTTTATCCTCGACCAACCACGGGGAAAGTGTGATAGGTGTGTGCGCGTGTGTGTGTGTATCTGTGGTATGGGGGGAGAGAACCAGGGGAGAAAAAAAGTTAACTGTTGGGAACGTGTAACCGACCCCCTTCCGGCCTGAGGTGTGACACCACCAATTTACGAGAAATGCCGGTCGATTGGAAGAGAGGTAGGTATACATCAGCGAATTTGGGGGGGGGAGAAAAAAAAGTGAAGAAATGAAAAAAAAAAAAAAAAAAGGATCCGGTATTTACCGGTTTCAATACGTCGCCTTTCTCATTTGCAAATTAGCGGTCCGTCTTTTTTTTTTTTTTTTTTTCGCGTCCTTTCCTCTCAACCCTGCCTGATGCACACACACGTTGCGCAGAGCTTCAGGAAAAACAACGCGATTTCAAAACTACTCAAGATATCCGAGCGGGGTCTGCTTACGAAAAGCATTTTAAGAGTTCGCTGTGAGCCGAAAAGTACTTTCGATCTCGGATTAAGTTTTTAAACTGTATTTTTATAAGAGTTAAAATGGCCAAAATCGCATGTTTTCGGAGTAATATATTTAGGCGTAAAACAACCGGTACAGATTTTTGAAAGCCCTTTAGGGACATGCATTACACCTTCATCTTCATTTCTCCGCCATGTAATGTTACGGTCACCGCTCAGATCTCACAGTTGTCCTGTGCACGACGAGAAGACTGCGCGCCAGTCCAGAGGAGACACCGCGCTAGAAGCACCAGCGAGCGTCGCGCTTATCATCCCGCCTCACTGACACACGTACACCCCTGGGCGCGGTACGGCGATGAAACCGCCCGTGGTTTCCAGCGCGGGGTTCGCGCCAGATCCTCCGACGTGTGCAGATGCTAGCCTAGAGCTGTGACACGTGACTGCGCGCGGACGGGAAGCCTAAAGATGTCCATCAAGTTCTGTCCCTGCCCGAACACGCCCGAATATTCACCTTCGGCCAACCTCGGGTTTATATATATATGTTTATTTTAATGTAGCTATACTAACCTAACTAATCGTCCATGGTGTTTTAAAGTGTTTTAATGTAGCTAACCTAACCGACCATCACTTTTGATATTTGATTTAGTTTTTTTTCCTGCGCGAAAATAAAACAAATCCCGAGGTTGGCCGAAGGTGAATATTCGGGCGTGTTCGGGCAGGGACAGAACTTGATGTACATCTTAGGCTTCTCCGCGCGGAAAGGACTTGGGCCCTGCCTGTGAACTCTTCCGCGCACTGGCGGTAAGAACACAATCAGGCGACGATCTCACGTCTCAGTTGCAAGGATTATTTACTTACCGTGCAAGCAGTAAAAATGAGCAGCGATTTTATACATTGAAAAATAAACTAATGTATTTAAAATAAAACTTTTAAGAAAACCTGCTTTTATTGTTGAATGAACTAAAGATTTAAAAAAATAAAATTCAAAATTAAGTTGTTTTTTATCGTCCAAACGCCGAATAATGCACCACAACTCTGTTTACCTAAAAGCGTGGGGTGCTCTCTTCTTTTCATTTTTTTGTAATGAATATAGGTATCCTAAAATTAGTAATATAAAATTTAAGACAAATGATATCAAGCACCCCGCGCTTGTAGTTATACAGAGTTGTGGTACATTATTCGGGTGTTGGACAAAAAAAAAATTTCCGTTTTTAATTTTTAGTTCATTCAACGATAAAAGCTGGGTTTTTTTAACTATAATTTTATTTTATTGTTTTAGTCTCAAAATAAAATGTCGTCATGTTTGATACAGTTGTCATTAGCCTACACATTTTGTACTTCATTGTTTACCACAGTACATTAGTACTACAGCACTACCACATAACTGCAGATATTAATTAATAAAAATTAAGACAACAGTGGTTTTTGCTTAGCAGTTAAAAATTATTATGAAATTAAATTGCAAACTTATATGGTTTTGAAAAACTAATTTCAAGGAAGACTGATCTAAATTTGTGAGCTGTAGGTAAAATGAAAGCTCTTGACCGTCTTTCAAGTATATGTCTACAGACTTGAAACTCGGCAGGGATATTATTTATATTACATACATATTAACTGATCACGGGGTTTTCCTAAAATCAGCCTCCACGGCACTTTTTTCACCATAACCCGACCTATTGGATCTGAAAATTCCAAACCATAAAAGAATACATTTTTAAAATTTTCGAAATTTTGGGTCATTAACCCCTCTCCTCTCCGAGAGGGAGAAAGTCGAACCCCGGGCACATTTTCCACCATACCCCGCCTCAGAAACATTCTAAATCGAAAACAAATATTAATTTTTACAATTTTCGATATTTAAGGGCTTTACCCTCTCCCCTTTCCCCGGGCACATTTTCCACCATGGCCCGACTTTTTGGATCGGAAAAAACCCAAATTGAAAAAGAAAATGCATTGATTTTTAAATTTTTCTAAATTTTCGATATTTAACCCTTTCCCCCCCCCCCCCCCCCCCACCTAGGAGCACAGTCAACCACTGGTAAAATTTTCACCAACCTAATTGATACACAAAAAGAATGCTTATTACCCATATAACTCGAAATTATGTTTTATTTTCCATCTTACAACCCCCTTCCCCCCCAACACCCCCTTAATACTAATGTCTTAAGTTATAAAATTATTGTGTATTGTTGTCAGAGGTTCTTTATATGTATGCAAAATTTCAACACATTAAGACGTCGAAAAGTGGGTAAAAAATTGAATGAATTAAATTTTATTACGTAGTCCATTCATTCATACATACAGGTCAAGCAAATAAAAGCGGGGTAAAAAAAAATGCGAGCCAGTCTTCCCGTCTTCGCTCGGTAACGAGTAAATTCATGTATTCTCGTGTTGCAAATACACTTATCATACGAAAATCGGGCACGATATTTAACGTGGAATTCTTTAAAATAATAACGAGCGTGATAAATATATACTCAGATTATGTTTTCAAATACTACATTTCTTGATACGTATCAAGCGTACTTTTCGCAGGCCGAAATTTTAAACTATATAATTAAACGGCTCACTCAACAGGTTACATAATTTGTTAAAATAAAGAGCTGTATTTTTCATAATTTTTTCAGTATTTTGTTAAATATGCTTGCTTTGGTCGCAACTGCGTTGCTGGTTTTCTGTTAACATTCTAGGTATAGTGTGTATTGAATTCTTACTTCTCTTCTGCTATACAAACATTTATGCCCTTTTCTTATACCAATAGGTACACAGAAGGTATAGCAAAAAAAAAATGGGCATCATGTGGGGTGGGCTTGAGAACTCATATGGGTAAATTTTAAAAACAAAATCTAGTACAAAAGTATCGGTATCGAAAGAAAACTACTCGATACCAAAGAGTATCGATATTTTCTCTGTGTGCCTTATCGTGATACCCAGCATTAGCCAATCAATGGCCGTGCGTCAAAGAGGACGACTTCTCTCTCCCCGTGTCGCGACAGTCGAGTTTTCCTCTGGAAGGGAAAAAAAAACTCGCAGCAAACAGTCGAGGCCGTCCTCGGAGCAGTCAAAAGAAAAACAAAACGCACGGAAAGAAAGGCAAACATGTAAGTTTCCTACACGTCTTGTTTGATCGCCCGTCTAGAAGCTTATTTTTTTATATCAAGGACATATTTTTTATTTTTTATTCGATGCACATAATTTTTTTTTCCGGGCTGTCTGAAGGAGAGGACCATAAGGAGAAGACGTACCTTTATTTTTCTCATGTTCGGAGGGGTTGGGTAGGGCCTCGAGTACATCAAAGTATGTAATAACGCGAGTTCGCTACGGTTGGTTGGCGGCCTAATAGCGCGTGCGCTAGAGAACTAGGTCCATAAGGAACTGCCGTATCGGGGGTTGTAGGGTGGGGGTAGGAGGGGTGGTAAGGAAGAGGGGAATGAGGCCAACTTCAGGGGGTTCATGCAGGAGATAAACAAGGCCGTGGAGAGGACCCTGGAGTTTGTTATAAAAAAAAAGTTTCCTCTCGTCCTCCCCCCTCCGTCGGACCAAGTTTGGCGACGCGACGCCATTGTCTCCCCCCCCCCCCTCCCGGGCCGTGGGGGTTGCCCGCGCGTGGCGCCGACATAGCTGAGGGCCGTAGGCTGGGTTCGTAAACCACGCAAGGAACGTAAACAACGTAATGCGCAAAACGTTCAGAAATCGCATTTCAGACCGGTATTCTAAGACACAATAATAATGTTTTGTGTTAGGTTAGATTATATTAGGTTAGATTATTCTACACCTGTACCCAGGGGCGCAACAACTAAATTTCCAAAGGGGGGACAATATACCTATTTATAAAGAATCATCGATCCTCCTATTGAAGCGGGGGGTCCGGGGGTCCTCCCCCGGGAAAAATTTGTATTTCAAGGTGGAAAATGGTGCTATTTAAGCAGTTTTATTATCTAAAAATTGATTACACTGCACTTTCTTTGCCCCCGTTTGCCCCCACTTCAATGTTTTCAGAAAGGGGGGGGGGGCAAAATACCCTTGCCCCTTCCTGTTGTTGCGCCCCTGCCTGTACCCTAATCGTATTCCTAGGGCATGATAGGACACCCCGATACTGCTGCCAAATCAGAATCCGTCTTCGTGCTGTTCCGACAAAATCCACGAAAATCTGTCGCACATGGAGTCCACGCGCGACAGAAGTGAAACTCCTTGCTTAAAAGGTACAGATAGAGATATTGAAAAAGAGATAATAATTGAGAATATTGAGGATACGGGTATGAGATCAAATGAACTATAAAGAAAGCCAAGGTTATATAAATAGAGCACCATGCTATATACGTTGCTGGGCTCGTTTTCGTTCTCCTCATCGTGCGATTATTCGTCCCCAGACCAAAAACAAAATAGAACTGAGAGAGATTGAGATAGATAAACGGAAAAATAAGACAGTGAGTGTGCGCATGCGCTTGTTTCATAAAATAGATATAGGTATCCTAGACAGTCATCTGTGAGTGCCTTGAATTTTATATTTGCTATCAGCGCGCTCGCGTTCCTCCTCGTTCAACCAGCAGCGTAGAGAGCGCTGTTGAGACAGTCCCTGCATTCCCCGCATAGATAGCGCTACCTGTTATGAATTTCATATTTCGTTCGGAGATTAGATGTGTTATAAATGGCAGAACTGTTTGAAGAAACAGTAACAGGCAGAGTTTTTCTTTGTGGTGTTTTTCAACAGTGAGTAATATTTATTGTTAATTAATCATTATAAAAAAATTGTCTTCTCTCTCTCTCTCTCTCTCTCCCCCCCCCCCCCCCTTCCCTTTATCTCCCTCTGCCGTTTTACCCCTTATGATATACTCACGAGTCGAGGTTTGAATATCCAAAGATAATTCACTTCTATCACGTGAATTGAGTTACACGCGCTATTTTTTTTTATATAAGCATGAGCTTGGACATTGGCCCGTTGCAGGTAGGTATGATCTGTCTGTGCTGTGCCACTGGTGAAAAATTCCATGAAAGTAACATACCCATTTATTCCCGTATAACTTAAGTATTTTTGGATATTATTTCCACCGTCTACGAAACCTTCCACAGGAATTCGAACACGACCGATTACCAAAACTTCCATGAAAACGGCCAGCGCTCTGCTAATTCTTCCACAGAACCATACATACATACCTGCTGCCATGGAAAACCGAAGGAAAATTCCATTGTGTGATAGGGGCTTTAGAATGGAATCTGAAACCATGTGTAGCGCGACCTGTCACGCTATATTTTGGGTGGGTCCATAGCTACTAAAAAAGAACTCGGGTGGAAAGTTCAAATCCAAAGTGTTACCTTTATAATGTTAGTTTGACTACTTGATGACTAATTGCTTAGTAGGAGAGATTTAAACTATGTAAAACAAACTTGTAACTGTTTTGTAATAATGTTCTATGTAAATGAGTAGAGTAGGTATGCACTATGCAGGATTTCTGGTCAAGGGTGGATCCAAAATGATGGTCTGGGGTAGGCCCAATTAAAATTTCTGATACTTTTGAGAATTGAGATATTCAGTACAGTTTATTTGTGGTTCAAAAATTTCCAGTTATGTACAGCACTGCGGTAAAATAACACTTAAATAAGTTTGGTAAACTATGATAAGGAATAGGAAAAAAAATTTAACAATTATTAAGGGTTCATTGGAGGAAGTAGCGCCAGTGCCTCTTATATTTTGCGTGATAATAGCTACTGCATTACTTCTCAGCGTTCTCACAATTAATGTAGCTATGTTAGAAATGTATTATGAAAACTGCTATCTAGCGGGTGAGCCCAAAACTACTTCGGCAGTTATAGAGTTTCTCCCTCAGGACCTCGTTAGCGCCGGTTGCGTCACAGCGCGCGGCGCGACGCACGTTTTGTGAAGCGGACAGGGGGAAAAAAAAAACGTTGTTTTGCTCGCTCGCTGTGGCCTTTGCGGGTGTAGAGTTTCCGGCTCCAATTCGATAGCCAAAGCCAGTTAATTGCGGGGAGTTAAATTAGCGGTGTTATCGGGCGGAGCTGGTAAGCGGGAGTTTCTGCCACGGGAAATAAAAATAATCCGTGTGATCACCCGCGAACAATCGTCAAATGTAAATTGTTATATGCCTATAATGTATACTACGCAGTCGTGTTAACTGTCAAGAAACAAAAGATTTAAAAAAAAAGATCAAATGGAAATTAAAATATCAAATGACATTCAATTAAATTTAAAAAAAAAAAAACTTTTTTTTGTCAATGTTCTATATTTATTGTTGGGCAGCAATCCACTGCGAAGCGAATAGCGTGATCTCATTAACAAACTTATCAGTTAGGGAAAGGAAAAAATATATATATATATTTTTTTTACATTTTACATCAATCATCAAACAGATGATATCTAACAATATTGAACTCTTTTTTTTTTGGTGGGGAGGGGGGAGGACTGAGTTATTCATCAACTCGCGACTGCAAACTCTCATAGCTGACCCAAATTCCTTGATTCCTTTACAAGCTTAAAGGAAGAGCCGAGTGTAGGCTCCAGTCCTGTTCTCAAAGTGCTGTGTGTATGAAATGTTAAGAGTCACGGTACCGCAGAGCACATAGAACAAAATTAATATTCCAAATATTAAACATATAGTATTGCAATAGAAAAATCTCGAAGTTCGGAACATTCAAATTTCTTACATAGCTTGCATGACGTAATTTCCATTTGCATGATACGTAATGCATACGTTAAGAAGCATCATAGGCCCAAAGGCTATTTCACATCTTTAGAAAAAAAGTTACAAAATTACGGCTGATTACAAAGTCCGTGTACGTAACTGGCCCTACCACTCTTCCTCGTGAAGCACAACAGCTCTCGATGTAAACAATAAGGGGCATTATCCCCACTCCCCAATCTCGGCACCCGAGGGATCCTCCGCTTGAACCTCCTTCAGACTTAATAACGACACTTGGTCGCTCTGTAGCAGCGTTGACGTCATACGCGCCTGCTACCACGTTCTCTGAGCCTCGAATACGGTGTATCTTGTACCGAAACCGGGATAGGCAAAGCAAACCCGAAACCCGTCCCGACTTTCCTAGCTGTTAAGGGTGATCAAGAATCCACGTACAGGCCTGATTATCTGAAAACTGGTCCAACTCAGCACAATGTAGGAATGTTTAGAACTTTTCCATACCAAATATGCACGCAAGCATCTCCTCCTCGTAGACATAAGTACAAACCACCCCCCCCCCCCCCCACCCCCTTTTTTATTGTGGCAGTGGTCGATGACACAAATTTTCTGTTAATGTGGGCTACAGTGAAGTTGCTACGTTGGATAGTTTCTTTAAAAAAAATTTTTTTATACCGTGCACAAACTGTATTTGGGCATTTGTATCTTATTTATCTCTCATGACACTTTAGGGCAACTGAAATTTTGATGCTAGTCATTGATTCACCAATGAATTTATTTGATTTTTTAAAAAAAAATCAATTCAGTTATATGACTGACTAACTAACCAGAGGTCCTGTCTAGTAACCTTATGTTACTTTAGGAGATCCTTGTTTGTTATGAAATTCAAAGTTTCAAATGTGGTAATGTTTTTGTTGTCGTTAGCTATTTCAGTTAAGGACAATTCATCAAATACTAATAGAAAACCTATAATAAAGACTTCGCTGAGTTCGATAGTGATACCACATCATCTTCAACTGGATCTTAGGCCTCTGCAATGGTTTTCCTGTTTTTTCTAGTTCGGTCACCTACCCAGGGCCGGCGCGTCCATATAGGCGAACTAGGCAACCGCCTAGGGCTTAGTCGTCTGTGGCCTAGGGCGCCAAGTAGCTGGGGGCGGCGCAGCACGACACACAACAGCTGATATAATATGTTTAACGATTATTGAAACTAGATGAAAATGGATTTTTATAAAAGTTTGGAATGTTTATATTGATATAAGTAATTATTTGATGTCCACGGTGACATGTTTATGATTTGTAATAAGTAAAAAAAAAAACACAAGCCTGATTACAATTTATTGTTGACAAAATCTTAGGCTTACGTGATGTATTTTGAAGCAAGGAAAATTTTTTTTTGGGGTGTCCGGCGGGGCATTAAGGTTTTTCGCCTAGGGCGCCAATTTATCTTGCACCGGCCCTGCACCTACCTGCCTCCACCAGTGGCGTAGCCAGGATTTGTGTATGGGGGGCATTAAGAAGCATGGACCCCCCCCCCCCCCCCTGTATTAAAGCGGGGGGGTCCGGGGGTCCTCCCCCGGGAAAATATGGATTTTAAGGTGTAAAATAGTGCTATTTTAGCAGTTTTCGGTACTTAAATTTAAATATTGTAATGGTAAAAATTTTATTAATTTTAATATCAAATTTGTTTGCGTGATGAATACGAAATTAATTAAAGATTTGGTGCTGGGGGGGGGGGGGGGGGGGGTTGAATCTCTAACCCCCCCCCCCCCTCCCCCCTGGCTCGCCACCTTGTCACCACCAGTTTGCACAGTTGGAAGGAACAATCGGAGCTTACTGCCCTCTCTTGCCTGGGCCCAAACGTCTGTGAATGACTGTGTGTTGGGAACAAGTATTTACTTCTATTTTTCTCTGGGTCGAACCATGTTCTCTGCAATTGGAGCTCTGTCTTTTCTGCACATATACTGGCTGGATATATTGAAACATTGATTAAACCATATTGCAATGTTGGGAGAACTGGGTTCATAAGGGATAGCCCAATTAAGTTTTATTGATTACAAAAATTTACATTATTAAACAATTGTACTTAAAAATGTCATCACAAATCACTGGCACTTAAAAATGTTTATTCGCAAGTCACTCAATTTCTGTCGAGTTCCCCAGTTCGCACTCCTGACTGGAGCTAGGCTCGACAGTGGTTCTCCCCTTACCACGCGCCTGTCCACACACACACACACACACACAGTCTCGTGGCACTCGGTCGCACTCTTGCGATCCCGTCGCTCTGCATCGCGCAACTATCGAAGGCGGGGGGGAAGAGAGGGGGAGGTGTGTCTCTCACCCTCTTCACCGATGCCACACTCCCCTTCACTCAGAATCAGCTCGGAACTCTCGCCCACACTCACAGCACTCACCGTCGCGTGGAGGCCGGCGTCGCTGCTTCAAGTACCTCAGGAGCGCCCTCCTCGAACCGACGAGAGCGGCCGTTACGAATCGCGTCATCCCGGGCCGACCCCGACGCCCGAACAGTTGCTCACGCCAATTCACGCGGCGGCCCGCGGTGTTCGCAAGGCCGCTCAGCGATTGATGACGGCGCCGAGGCAGGAAGATGTGTGGGGAGCAGAGGGGTGAGGGGGGCAGCGACGACCCTTGTAATCCGGCCAGGCGCGCGTGGCATGCCTTACGTCAGCGGACGGCACATGGCCGTGCAGGGCCCAGGGTGTCCACAAGGAAAAAATATTTCGTACCAACTTAGGCGAAAAAAAGTACTAGATTAGAAAAAAAGGTACTAAATTATAATTTGTTATGGTTTTTAACAATTTAGGAAGTTATTATGACATTGAAATGCTCGAACTTAAAAATCACACCACATACACATACCTTCCATAGTTTTTTAAAAATAATTACGCTTAATAATAAAACATATTGGAGTTACAATAATATTATTATATTAAAGAAAAATGTACTAGATCTGTACTAGTCCACTAAAAAAGTTATAAAAGTACTAGATCTAGTACGAAAGTACTAACTGTGGACACCCTGGCAGGGCTGCCAGCCAGCTCCGAACCTGGCATCGCGGTCTGCTCTCTCGCATACGTAACAATATTTTTCCTGTGGCTGCTGACATTATTTGATATCCTTGTGATATATTTACTGCCTTTATCTTGTCCTCATCGGCAGAGAAAGCACACACAATCTTACGACTAAAAGAGGCAGCTACGCATAAAGAGTAACACACATTCATGTAAAAGAATGATTTATTGCACTTACTTATTTTTTTACAAAATATTGGAAGTAAAATTGTAAATTTTTTAACATTCTTATTTACTATTATTAATCAATTATACTAGACACACATTTTTAATATTGCAATCAAATCATAAGACTATGTGGCAGTGATATTGTACAAACTATAAAAAAAATATACAAAAATTTCAAAAACTAAATAAGAAACAATTTAATGTGGAGTTAGATAATTTTTTATATGACAAAACACTTTAGAAACATTTACATTTTATATTTGTACTGAGTAAGAACCCAAACTATTTAACATTGCATAAAATTCTTCCTTGCTCCTGAGAGGTTACCATCATTTCAAATTGTACTAAAAATGCAAACAATGTGCATATGTTTATTAACATTCATTTTGGTGTTACATGTTGTATTGACAAGCTCTGGGGTGTTACTTCATTTTTATTGCAATTCACATAATCTTGACCCAAATTATTTGCTATACCTATATTTCTTTAATTCTGCAGTCATCAAGACCTACACTGTAAAATTGTTTTGAGATATTCAGAATAGTCAAAGTTACAATATAAAGTATAATAAAAATCATTAAGTTACAAAATAATTACTAATTACACAGTAAAGTATTTATAATTTTACAATGTAAGTTATTGCTTGTCAATATTACTTTTAACTATTAATCGGTGAAAAACCATATTTTCTCGAATCCAAATGTTGAATTTGAAACATTATGAATATTTTAATATTTGAATTTACTCCATTTCCTTCCATATTTAAATAAAATCTTTTGAATACTAAAGGTTGTAGGATTAATAAATATTTTTTAACACAAAAAATATGTCATTTAAACTACCTATTTTACATGGGTAGGCATTATGCCAGGTATTTTTTAGCACACATTTGAAATAATAAATTTATTTTTTCTTGTTCTTGCATGTATCAGCTAAATAAATGTTCTGTTTTAATGACAACAGCTGTTATTTAAGTATACATAATTGAGTACCTACTACTTTCTTACAGAACTGTAAAAATTTAATTCAATTGCGTGAAACCGACTTTACAATCTTATTACTGGTACCATAAGATCACGTACAAGATTTTGAATTGCTTGGTGTTCCCTTGCAAAAATTATGAAAAATTTACATTTTAAAGTTGCTAAATAAGCTCTATACAATCTCTTACACGAGACTTCAGCAGTGACGTTTCTTCATCCGTTAACTCTTTGACTTTCCCAACCTATGTACACTAGTTTTCGCAGGTATTCAGCCTTCATTTAGCAATAGCAATGCCTATTTTATAAATTGCTACCATGCAAACTACTAATAAATAAGAGTAAAACAGGCCAAAGGCACAGCAATAATGAGCAAAGTATGCTTTTTCTGGCAGGAGTTTTAGCATTAAATACAGAAATTTTGTAAGCTTACTTCTGGATACCAGTTTCATTTATAATCTGTTTAACTGCACAAATGGGAGAACTCCGGTCAAAATATCCGGCTAATATACTGCCTGTTGCTCTCATAACTACATCAACACAGAGATCTATGCAGACAAAAAACTGTCACTTCACAAAACCCTCCCAGGCACAAGGAAGGTTCAATACCAGAACAAAAACTTCAGCACATTACAAAACCACATAAATTAAATTTAGATAACCAACAGCTGAAAAGATTACTTACTGTAATTAAATTGTGCCATAATTGTTGTGATGTTATTGTGATAGGTGATTAAAACAACAATGTCCTCTGAGTGAATTCATAACCAAGCTATTTTTCACGCAATATTTTTTTTTCTTTGCTATGCAACAGTACAATGTAGTAGTCCACATAATCTTAAACTACAACTACAAAATTATAAGAGATGCTGCAAAATACAAACACAAAAATAATAATAAGTAATGAAGAGGATATAAGAATATATTAGGTTATCCTGTACAGGGCCGCAACTAGGGGGGGGGGGGGGGGGCAAGCGGGGCATACGCCCCGGGCGCAAAGCTGTGGGGGCGCCGAAATCGCTTGCATTGTAATTCCTACTAGTGGGTTCATGCATGGAAGTTACAGTAGCACAGAAACTGTTACATGTAGGTACCGAAAATACTTAAATAGCACCATTTTTCCGTGGGAGGGCCCTCAGATCCCCCGCTTTATTGGTGTGGTATGTGCAAAAAAGAGGGGGAGGGGGGGCGCATGAATCAATTCATGCCCCGAGTGCCAGAGACTCTAGTTGCTGCCCTGATCCTGTATAATGCCTAAGTATAGGTCTATTTTTCAGTAACAACTTCTTAGCTTCTGGTTTTAGGCCATGCTTGTAGAAAGTGCCTGACTTTTTGGTAGCAAGTTTGCAAACAACTTAACATTTAAAATGGTAATAATTAAGTTTCAGGATTTATATATTTTTTGAGGTATTTTGCAAAAGGTTTATCTATTTACATTAGCTAAATGAGGAGCTTGCAATTTTTATTGTACAATAATTCAGAATGTGTCTTACAATAAATAACACACTTTAGTCCAGTAGATGGACGTTTAAATCCGTAATAATTATGGAAAATTGGAAAATCCGCAATAATTTGCAAAACTGCATCCGGTATCATTTCCACGGGCATAGCTTCAAACCAAAAGCCAAGAATTAGTTAGCTAGTTTGGCCACGAAGGCAAAAAATCTTGTTTTACAACAGTAGTTAACATTTCTAAATAAATTTTACATTTCTCAGAATATTTTTTTTTAATACAAAATATTTAATACTATGATATAGCATATAGGCAAGGACTGCACATACAGAGCATGCCATCAGTTCAACAGAAATTACATTGCACTTATTCTTAGAGCCAACTATTAAACATTATTTTCAACCACATTAATGCCTAACTATAAATACTGCAAAATTATGATAAACCATTTTGTATACTGACTTGTAACATATAAAACAATGTCTAGATTATCGGAGTTTCATTTGCTTGTGATCTAACTTATTGCAAGGGCAGCTTATCAATGCAAAGAATCATGTTGGAGATAAAAAAAAAAAATAGTGATCCAAGACAGAATCTTAACTGTCAATGCTGAAAAAAAAATTATGATGAAAAGGCTAAAATGCATGAGAGTCGAAAAATGGTATGTAAAATGTTAGACCATATAGTGTACCATTACAATGTACTTTTTATTTCAATTGGCTGACAACTGATATACCTTCACCAATAACTGACATCGGCACAATATTGGCCACCGATAGCATTTTCTTACCTACATCATCTTAAAGTTGAAAACAAAATGTAAAATCAAAACACCATTTTGAGCTCTCATTCAATGCTAATAATGGTATGATGTTAAGTAATGAAATAAGTGAGAAAAATTCCTATAAATGCAGTTTTGAAATTTTAAACAATACAAATAAAAATTGGATTCTATGAAACTAGACAATCTGTAGCTTTACCTAGCAATAGGTATTTTTATGTCGCTACGTCTCTCCCCACAGCCCATACCTGGACTGATATTCAAGACTGGCCCATTTTGTTTGCCGACAACATGCAGAATTGTTACTTCGATATATCTAGTGATGGGTCGAATCCCAATTTTCTCAAATCTAAGTCTCAAATTTGAATCGCATTGAATACTGCAAATCTACCCCTCAAATCAAAACCTAGGTGTCAAGGAGTCAAAAATAAAAAATTCTGTACAATAAATGAAAATCATTACGTCTGGTGTTGAAATATTCAATCAATACGTTCGTGACATAGTCAATGTTAACGCCAGTTCTTGTTGTTAATATTTTAATTTCTTTTATTAATTAAGATTTTATTATGTTGCTAGTTTTAGTTTACAGGTTTTTCCATTTATTTTAAGGTACTGGTTAAAAATGACGAAAACATGCATGGTGATTTTATGTCTCGGTTGGTACAGACTGAAAGAGAATCTTGAAAGGTCTACAAGAAGTTTATAGAAGTTTCCAAAATATTTCCAGACTAAATAGGTAGGTACTTCGAAATCTACCTACACCTGTAGACTGTGCCAAAAAAGATTTTTTTTATTTTATTTAAGTTTTTAAAATGGATTTTTAAGAGAGCAAAAAGGGTTAAAACTTGTGTTATCAAAATGATGTTTTGGCATGAACTATCCAGTACAATTTCTTCAAGGCACTTACTTTTATCATCATATAATGTTATGGTTACCAGTAAAATCTCATAGTTGTCCTATGCACAGTGCCTGCAAGCCTGTCCACAGCCTTGCGCTTAGACGCAATACCGCGCAAGAAGCACCCGCGAGTGTCGCACTTATCATTCCACCCCACCAACACAAATACCTACACTCCTGACTAGGCGGGCCCCTTAATAACTCAATAATGGCCAGAAAATGTAACGCCAAAATATATCTACAGCAGAACATCTTTAATGAGTCTTTCTACGGTTCTGTAATTTGGCACCAATCAAGCCGCTTGTGTTCGGATACCTATTTCCAGGGGGATTCCGATTGCTGAACTTGGCCGCCAGTTCGTATCACTCCACTGCCTGCATTTTTAGTTCACTCAGAGTTTATCTTAACTGTCGGTTAGGCCTGTGGGAATACTAGTTTTCTGATGCAAAGTGAATGTCAAAACGAATGTTTAAAATATTTGTGAAGTCGGATCGAAATGTGAACATGTAAATATTGTTCTCTGTGTTACAATATTTATAAAATACCAGATCTAAGAAGAAAAAAAATCATTTAATGTTTGTAATTTATTGAACTGATTAAATGATTAACCAATTAGGCCCTATTAATAATACCATAACATCATTCAATAAAAATTATAAAATAACCATGCATAATATTAACATTAGGCATTCATATAAGAAAAATGGAGTGCCATCTAATAATTTTTTTAAGTAACAATTTTTATTGAAGCAGAACATATACAACACAACGTGAAGCTTTGCATCACAATTGAAGCTTCAAATAAATAAATAGAAAATTTCCTGGCAAAGTCAAATTTAATATTAAAAAGAGCTTTGATTGATTCGCTTAGTCGAATTTTTGCACAAGCCTACTGTACATTTTCATTCCAGTTCAGTATTTCGTTTTCTAGCAGGTTAAATTTCACATTTTACATTATCAAATTGGTATTCCTGTTAAAACTATATTGACATTCGAAAAATCAGCAAAATCACTCTAGTATGACAGTGGTCCTGAACTTGCTGGATTTAAGACTGTATTATATTTGCCAATTCAAAAAACAAAGCTAAATTTATAAAGAGCTAACACTACACCGCAGCTAAATTCCCATCAGTAGCTTTGCAAAACCTGAGATTTAAATTTAGAAGCAAGAGTTTATGCTAGTATAAAATATCACAGTCTGCCCTTGCAATTAGTAAATAATTCATTTAAACATGTTTTTAATTAATCAGTAAATAGTAATACTTCCGGATAACGTTCTGCTGTGAAAACCACTTTCAGTAATTAGAAAATTGCTTTTCACTCCTAAACATATTAGATATTAAAAATAATATTGTAAACACATGGGTTTTCTTCAAATACATTTAATCAATTGACTGGTTATTGTAAATAAAATGCCATTCTACATAAAATGTTAATTATCTAAGAACTAAAATTATTATATAGTTTAAGGTAAAATGATAAAACAGAAAAGCACAAAAATACACACAATATAAACGAGATCAAGTTTAAAATCAATGCAAGTAACAGAACAAAACACATTTGCAGAGAATCTTAAAAATGGTGAGCACCTTTAAAAAGAGTTCGTTACCAACATTAGTCTGATGAGAGCTGACTAGCAATAGGTTGTGTAAATACTGTTCACACAAATCAGACATCATTTACAACCAGTTGAAAACCAGAAATTAAATCTTCACATCCTTAATTCAGAATAATATAATTGTCATATGTAGCATGAATTCAAAATGTATCATATTAAGTCAATTACCATCAAAATTACAAGTTTTTAATAACATGAAAGGTACCAAATGGCAAATACTGTATGTGTATTATATTTTAAAATTTATTTATAACATGCTGTAACTTTATGACAAAGATAGTTGAATGGTGAGTGGAAAATAAACCACCACTACAGCATCAGTTTGTAACATGCTGTATTACAATAAATTCTACTATTTCATTCACTTTCAAAGACAACAAAACTGACTAGGACATACAAAAGTCTTCAGGCAAGAAAAATAGAATTCAAGATGCACACAACTATGTATTTAAATTAACTACACTGTCAGAAAAAAATTAAAGTTCACATACAACCTCAAACTACAAGCCTATTTCCCTGATGCAGGAAAAGACAATAAGATAACCACACTGCAAAAACTGACAATTAAAAAGACTTACGACTACACTGTTTTTGAAAAATATTTCAAATGGGACACCATATCCATAACTGAAAAAATTCCAATGACCAAGTTTATGCACTCACAATATGTATTGAGATAAGGTGAATATTTCTCTAAATATGTATACCAAATAAACCTGAACCCAAAACTAGTATTTTTTTCAACTTAATCTGCAATTATAAAAAAGAAGGCGGGTCACTTTAAAAATGTTACACTTTTAACAACCACGAGGTGACAATAAATAAAAGGGAGGGGGGGAGGGGGGGAGGGGGGGTGAAATAAACATAATGGTTGTAAACACTGATAGAAAGATAAGTAAGATGTTTTGATAAACATAATACTTTAACCAGTACAAACTCAATAACAAGAAAATTATTTTCTGAATCATGCTAAGGATTTTTCTTAAATTTTAAATTGTGATGGATTCAGATAAATGCATACCTACATATTCCCACCACTTAAATAACACTAACAAACATAAGAAAATGAAACAAACAATGATTAAAAAAAATTACATATTTGTTCTTTTTGAAGTGATTCCCTGGTAACTTAAAAATGATTTTGTAGTTCCATCAGATAAAATTATTATAAAATCCCAAACAAAAACAAAAAGTCAAACATTACCTATTCAAAACAGTAGGATACAAAGAAAATTAATTCAAGCACTGTGATATGCTTCAGAAGACATGATTGGTCATTTTTTTTGATAATGAACTGCAAGGCCAATAGATGAAGCAATTCCTGCCACCTATCAGATTAATTTTCCCAACCTCAATGTGACATCATTACATAATTACATAAATAGCTTTGGTAACAAAGTTCATCATCAGTTTCAGAAAGAAAAAAAGAAATGCCACAAAGATCATTTTAAAATGCCCAATATAATTTGAGTCAACTGTTCCCAAGTTTAAAAAAAAAAAATTACTATTATTAACTTACATGAAATGGTGTGGTAGTTTACATTAATGTGAAATACTTATGAGTCTTGAATAGGGATGGATCAATTCCACGCTGCTTCGATTCCTATTCCACAATTTCACTCGATTTCAGGTTCGATTCCAATTCTAATTCCCAGTTTTAATTTCTTTCTGAATGAAATATTGGAAATTAAAGCAGAAGGTTAACCTAAAGAATAACATTTAAGAAGTATAAATATACGTACATTTTTGAAAATTTAGAATTGAAAAGCTTGCAAGAATTGATGGGTTGTAGTACCCCACCCGACTTCTCGTTAACAACTAATAATAAAAGATTCATGTTTAGCCTGTAACTTATAAATTATTTTAGCATATATATACCTAGTCACAGTGGTTCACAATCAACAAATATGTACAAAATACATAACCAAACTAATAAAAAATCTTCTCCCCTGCCACAATCATTAACTGTCCTGATTGTTGTTCCAATTGCTTAACGTTAGTGAACGTTTACACTGACATTAAAACACTACCTGATCATGAGATATTTTCTGTTTATCGTGATTAAAATTCACAATAGATTTAATAGTAATGCAAGATATCGTGGTAATCGCAAAAGAAACCAACACAAATGTGAAAACAGTGCATTTTGCACAAAACTTTGTTTACACACGAGAAGCAACCAACATGTTATGCACAAAGAAAAAATCTTTGGAATTCAATTTAATGACTTTACATACGCGTAAATCCAATTTTTAACTAACTTCTTTTAAGCGGATAATATTTACATAAAAGTGTCAAATAAATAACGAAAAATTGGCTTTAGTATACAAAAGACTTACCAAATAAAAATAAAATGTTCATGAACAATGGTTGGCCAACCTGCTTTAAATTATTTAGTTCAACATGGATTCACAATTGCTAGTTGACGTTGGAAGTGAAATATATTATTTTCACGAGTGGAAAGAAAAGTTAGTTTATTGCTGTATTTATGAAATGAAGTTATTAAATTTAAAAGTGGTTACAATGTTTTCTCCCACAAGTACAGAAATCTAACTTTGTTTACAGATAAACACAGGTGATTGCGGTTGTGATATAACCATAAAATAATTTTCCACGTCTTTTGCATATCAGTGTTAGGCGAGTTGCGTAAGCTTTGTCAGCTTACTGGCAGGAAAATGCAGCAATTACGGAAAGAATCAATTTATATGAATCAATTTTGCATCCAAATTATTGGAAATTCTTACGACCTATCATTCTAAATATGATACGATTCCTTTCAGCTTGAGAATCAACGGTTCTGATTCCAAGTAGAATCAGTGGAATCGAAGCACCATAGAATCTACATGCCCATCCCTAGGTCTTTTTTTTTATATATATACATGTGTGTGTTGTGCACCAAATCCAACACCTTCAATTAAATATGTACGTATGAGGGGGGAAAAAACATCAATGCAACTAACCAGAAGAAAATGTACCTTCCTTCCAGAGAAGTAATGCTCAGCCAGATCCCAAAACAGTCAACAAATTCAGCTAAGAAGCTGTTTAAGAACACTTTCCCCGCGAAATGTCGGCGAGCCTCGCCCTTCAGTTGAGGAGCTCCACGTAGTTGGCCGGGAACAGGCCGTACGTCCCGTCAGGGCCCAGCCCCTGCCACCAGCCCTCGTCGATCTGGTCGATGTGCGTGATGACGTCACCGGGGTCGAACGAGATCTCGGTCGAGTCGGCTGGAATCAAAACACACATGTACGTTGTTGGGGAACGCAAAATGAATTACATTGAGGTTCCTACCTGGTACTTTCACAACTCGGCATACTACATGATCGGAATCCAATTATTTCTGCAAACCTACTAATACATGAAAGTTATTTTCCAGATGTTTGTTTATGAAAAACCACACACAAATCTACTAAAAGATCCTAGGAAACTACCAATTTTTTTGTACATAAAATATGTAGAAGATGCCTAAATTTAATTCTTTCAATATATGTATGTAGATAACATGTTTCTCTTGACCAAATGCACTTAATGGAAAAGATGTTTCCCCGGGAAACGGGACGAGATCGGGAATTATTTGAAGTTACAAATTTCAAAGATAGTAATTATATATATATATATATATGTACATTGATTGAGGCAGATAATTTTCAAGGAAAGCAAAATACCATGAAATAAGCCTATCCTTATTTAATTTTATGGTAACTGCAAAAATTAACAAAAAGCCTAATTGGTGAAACAGTGATGAAATTAGCTTATATTTACAATTTAACTCAAAGTATTCACACATTTTAGTTGTTTACAAACTGCCATTTGACGATATTAGAAACAAATTTACAGTGAATTTCCACTCTATTCTGGCAATTTTATTAGAGTTCATTTGAACATGGTGGTAGATCGATCATAAATATGGATTTCATCTACCGTTTTCACACAGCACACCAATGTTTTTGTTCTTGTACTCAAATGTCGAAGCCAATTTTTTTCCCCCGATACTGGGACGTAATTAAAGACAAAAAAAATGGTTTACTATGTGTTTCTTATAGCCTTATAGGTCTGAAATTTGTATTTTCCATTTCGGACGAGATACATTCTGCTACCATTTTGTGACAGTCGTAAAATTATTTATTTGTTGTATGTTTCAAATGCTGAATAAAGTGTTTGTTTATGATCGCCTTTAAATATTTTTTATGCTACTATCAGGGTGTCTACCAGATCTAGTAAATGAAATTCCCTGAATTTTCCAGGTTTTCCAGGTATAAAACGGAATTTTTCCAGGTTTTCTGTAACACAATTACGACATTCCATGAAACTGAAAAAAACTGCATAGCAGTACATTCACGGGTTTCAAAGTATTTCAACTCACCTAAATAAGTAAAAATAATTACCTTCTTCCAGACGAGGCCAAAGTGACTCATTTGATGACAAATAAAACATGCTGCTACAAATATTTCACACACTTACTTTTGCAAAAACATTAGTATAAGGAAGCTCCCATCAATTTTGCAGTGAATCAACTTTTGCGTCTATTGCACTTGCTTCAGACCGAGCCAAAACCAACACTTGAGCCTTCTTCAACTGCAATGCCTTGATCTCCTCTTCAACTCTTCTTTTTTCTGCCTTCTTCTTGTCTGTAGCTTCCTTTTCTTTTTGTTTTGTTTGCAGGGCTTCCTTACGCCTACAACTAGCATTTTTTACATACTGTAACATGGACTTGTTGATAACAACATGCTTTACACCTCCAGAACGTTGAACAAAGTCATACACTTGTCTTTGTGCAATCAGTGTTTCTTCCTGCAAGTTTTCAGTTAGCAGATTAGAATCCACTGAAAATCCTCTATCCAATTATGCATTTCTATGGGAAAGTACCAACATCATCCTCACAAACTTTAGTAGGTCTGATTTGGTAGCTACTGCATGTGCCTTAAGAATGAGCATCCACAAGTGATCAAGGCGCCCGTCTTCTCGAGAAAAAGACAAGAGCAGTGCTTCAGAATCTTGCGAGGAACATACCAACTCATATGATTGCTCAATGTTATCAGCTTCTTGTCCTGATAGCCACCTGTTTTGAAGACAACATTCTAAACTGTACTTCAAACGCTGTTTTCTCACACCCGAATTTAAAGCCACAGACGGACATAAGCAGGAAATTTCCTTGGTAAGTTTGTACTTCAGGGGACTTTTGTCTTGAAGTTTTTTTACCATAACCTTTGGACAAGTCCTAACATCATTTTTCAGTAACAGGACAGACTTTTCTGGTACTTTCTCTTTCTTGATGGTATGGCATACTGCATAACCCAACTTGATATTTTTAGCAGTCAATAGATTTTCCTGGTTATCTACATCCAATTGAGATACATTGCGTTTCTCCTTAAAGCAATTCAGTACCTCTGCTTTCACAAACATTCCTGCCAAAGCTAATAAAATGTCTACCAGTGAATAATAGAGAAAAGGTGCAATGGGTGCTTCACTTTGGAACATTGTAAGAAACAATTCCAGCTCTGATGCCAAAGAGTGGAAGAATGTCAATTTTACTTCTAGAAGATTATCTTCAAGAGCACTTTTCATTACACTGAAAGAGACAGATGAAATAGAAACTTCACTAACAAATTACAAATTTCTTCAGGTGGGGTAACTTTTTCATGGCATGCTCAGCAACTGCAGTATTCATCTTATTGCCCAAAATTTCTTGGGAAAAATCTCTGATCCAGTTATTCTAATGTAATCTGCCCTCCTTGCAGGTACGTGCTTAAACAAATAGTAACTGTGCCTCAAAAAACTAACTACGTCCCATTGTGTAGCAGAAATTCCAGTTTTGAAAGCACCATGGACCGTATGAAGCCCACAGCTACCAATTTCTAGCAATGATGGCGAATCTTCACCAAAAGTGTCTGTAATACGTAGTTTCAAAGCTAACAAAAATGCCCAGTTTACGTTGAGGGCATCCATAAATACTTAAAATGAAATGCACCTGTCGGTATAATCTGAACGTGGGAAGCACATGCTGCAGCACGTCACGTCAGCAGGATAACAGACCATCTTGAACCAGTTTGTATCATGTGTAGAGAGGGTGAAAAATAGCATTTATTCTGGTCATTTATAGCATCTAAATATTTACTTGTAGCATTTTTGTAGCATTTATTACCAATAATATAGAATTTTATAAGCGCTAACTATTCTATGAAAAAAAGAAAACTGGACATACAACTAAAACATTTATCATTTAACTTAATAAAAAATCAACGTAATTGGCACACAAACACAACACAGAAGTGTTTTTATCCATTTTTCATGGAAAGGAAAATAATTGGGACACAGCAACACAACCCATTATAAGTTTTTCCTTCAG
Source organism: Bacillus rossius redtenbacheri (assembly GCF_032445375.1). Classification (NCBI taxonomy): domain Eukaryota; kingdom Metazoa; phylum Arthropoda; class Insecta; order Phasmatodea; family Bacillidae; genus Bacillus; species Bacillus rossius. The sequence continues at coordinate 42,389,720 of NC_086338.1, forward strand.
TCAATTATCATAATAAACTGTATGTACATTGCAGCACAACTCCAAAAAAATTATTCTTCGCACTAAATTAAGAGTTGTAAATGGAATTGAAAGAAAGCATACAACAGGTCTCTACAGTCTGTTCACTCATCCTGTTTCTCCTATCCGTCACAATCAAGTTATATTTGCTGAAGAACCTTTCAGCTTCGACGCTGCTTACTGGTGCCCATATGCTGCGAAGTGCTGCTTCTGAGAATTCAGGATACTTGATCTTCACAGCAAGTAGTAACTGAACTACGTCGACTTCACATCCTTCTCTCAGATTAGTTGACAGCTGCTTGTGAAAGTAGCAGTAGCCCTCAGAAAAAGTGTCTGTATTCATGCCAGACATAAATGTGAGTCGTTTTTTATGTTGTTCAGCTTTTTGCATGTCAACTTGTAGTCTTTGGCCAGCTGTAGCAGGATTGAAAAGAGCACCTACCCCTTGATAAAACCGATTGGCTTCTGTGCCACCCATGTGGTTTGCCAATGTCTGAAGGCATCTTTGCATGCATGACTTGATCTGTACCTTAACTTCTTCCTTCTTAGTCATGTTTGAATACTCATTCAAAAGCTTGAGCGTACCTTGTGGGAAAGCACCATCAGCATAACGCTGCAGACTGTTTTGCAACGTAACCAACTCATCCCACAACTTGTGAGCATAAGGGTATGCTGAACCTTCCAAGTTAGTGATAAGAGCTTTCATTGTACCACATGTTTCACTCACAAATTTTAATTGTACTTTGAGCTTCTGGCTCAAGTACTGATCCTCAAACATTTCAACAATATAGGCACTGCTACTGTTGCCAAACTCACATTCTGAAAAGAAGCTTACAAGTTGCTGTATATACCGAGCCAAGTATTCTACTGAAGTAAACCATGAATTCCACCTTGTTAGTACAGGTGCTGGAAACAAGATTGCAGGTAATTCAGGATGGTGATGATCTAAATATGCAATATATGCATTCTTTATTTTTCTTGAATGAAGAAAAGCCATTTTCATTTTTGCAACCAGTGTATTAAGTTCCTGAAACTCTTTGAGGTAACAGTCACCAATCAGACTAATTTTATGTGCCCAGCACTGAAAGTGAATAAGATTTTCACCAAGAATTGTCCTTAAAGCAGCAAAACAAGTTCCCATGTATCTGGCTGAATCAGATACAAGACCCACTACATTGTCATAAGAAATGTTGTACTTATTTAGAGTCTCCAGTATAGCCTGACTGCATGTTGTGCCGTTTGCTTTATTTAAAAATGAGCAACTGGCCAAATACACTTCTTGCACTGCTGTTGCAGACACTGTGCGAAAAAGAACTGCAAATACACATCTACCTAAACTGTCTGTAGTTTCATCCGCCACAACAACAACTTGTTTGTTTTGCAATGCTTCCTTTATTTCCTCTTGTATTGCTTCACCAACCCTAGGGACATAATTCTTTCTGAGTGTAGATGCTTGGGGTATGTCCCCAGAACCAGGAATATACTTGTTGATGTATTCCCTTACAGCTGGATCATCGATTTTTATAAGAGGAATATTAGCCTTGAGAAACATTTTCACAGTCTCTTCAATAAATTCCTCTTTCTCAATTTTTGCTTTTTTTTGGTTATTCAGCGTGGTTGGTAATGTTGCCTGTCGTTTCCTGTCATCTTGCTCAGAAAATTGCTTGAGTCTGTCAATGTGACCCGATGTTTTAATGTGTTTTTCCGACGTATCCTTTTTCTCCCAGTTGATGCGAAGGTTGCACGGCTTGCACATCAAAATATTCGTATCGCTAACATAAAAATGATGGCCCTTATATTCCGATGCGCGCGAATGTACGGAAACGGACTTGGAGAGAAGGGGGGTGATTGTGAATATAGAGCCGATAGCAATGCTAGGGAGGAGGTGACAGCTAAAGTCAACAAAACTCAGATTGGTTGGACGGGGAGCGAGGAAGGAGGAAAGAGGGGGGTGGAGTTGGATAGGGCTGCAAGAGTGCTGGAAATCGGGGTTCTAAGGGGAAGGGGCACTCGTATCAGGGCGGAAGGGACAGAGGCGCAAAGGGGAAAATGCCAATATGTAAAAGTCGCAGTTATAAACTGTAGAAGTATATATAAGAAGGTGGAGGAGTTCTGGGGCAGGGTGGAAGCCTATGGGGCGGATATCATTGTAGCGGTGGAGACATGGTTGGACGAGGAAATTAGAGATGGGGAACTGAAGAGAGCACACTTTGAAATATTTAGAAGGGACAGGAACAGGAATGGAGGAGGGGTAATGGTGTGCATGCGAGAGGGACTCTGTGGTAGGGTTGTATGGGTTGGGGGGAGAGCGGAGTTATTGGAGATGCAGTTCCAGGTAGGAGAGAAAAATGTACGGCTGATTGCGGTGTACCGGCCACCAGGGCAAGGGGATGAAGCCATACGGGAGGTGCAGGACAGGTTGGACATGCTAGGGGAAGGCAAGTGGGTGATAGTGGCGGGGGATCTGAACATGCCAGGGGTGGCATGGGAAAAGGGGCCGGAGGGGATGGGGTCAAGGGAACAGAGATGGGCATCTCAACTGGCAAACAGAGGACTGGAGCAGGTGGTGACTGAAAGCACCAGAAAAGGTGCCAGGAGAGGAGAGCAGGATGACGGGAACCTGTTGGATGTGGTACTTGTGAGACCAATGGAGGCGGTCAGGGGAAGTGTGGTAATGGAGGGCATCAGTGATCACAGGATCCCAGTAGTGGAGTTAGACGTGGGCTGGAGGGAGAAAAGGGTAAGGAGGGGAAACGTGGTAAACTGTTGGGGTAAGGCTGATAGAGTGGGGGCAGAGGCATTCCTGAAGGGGGAATACAGTAGATGGGTAGATATAGAGGACCTCGAAGGTAGATGGGCTGCCTTAAGAAATATTCTGCTGCAGATGGCTACACGTTTTGTACCTCAGAGGAGGGTAGGCCAAGGAGGTGACCCTCCCTACTATGGAAGGGAGTTGAAAGTGTTGAAAAGGAAATGTAGGAGGCTGCATGCGAGGGCAAGGAAGCTTGGGGGAGAGGAGATAGAGGCGGAAATGAAGGCGCTTGGGAAGGAACTAGGGAGGAAATCGCGGGAAGCAAGGGATGCTTACATGGAACAGCTGATGGGGGAAGGGGGGACGGTAAATGGGGCGGAGCTCTACAGATACATAAGAAGAGTGAAGGGTGAGGAGGGAATAGGGGTTCTCAGAGGAGGAGGGGGGCAGGAATATACAGAGGACAGGGAAAAGGCAGACTTACTGCAGGAGCAATATCTGGCAGTATTTACAAAGGGGGAGGCATGGGAGGGTAAAGAGGACGACAGTTTAATGGGCAGGAAGGCCTTTGAGCTGCGACTGACAGATGTAATTAAGGTGATCAGGAGGTTGAAAGGGAGAAAGGCAGCTGGGCCAGATGGTATAGGGAATAGTCATTTGAAGTTGGGTGATAGGGAGATTGGGAAGTACCTGTTGGAGGTTTTCAAGCAGTCTCTGGAGGAGGGGAAACTACCAATGGAATGGAAGGAGGCAGTGGTAGTTCCCATCTACAAGGGGGGAAATGATAAGGCGGAGCCAGGAAGTTACAGGCCGGTCAGTTTGACGTCCTGTGTAGGAAAAGTGATGGAGAGGTTGGTAGGAAGGTACGTAAAGGGGGAAATGGAAGATCTGGGGTGGGTGGATAACAGGCAGCATGGATTCAGGATGGGGTTCTCATGCGAGACCCAGATGGCTGGGCTGTTGGAAGACCTGGTGGAAGCGGTGGACGGGGGGAAGCAGATAGATGCAATCTTTATAGATTTTGAAAAGGCGTTTGATAAGGTCCCCCATAGGAGGTTAATGGAAAAGGTTGAGTTGCTGGTGAGGGATGGAAGGGTGATAAACTGGGTGGGTGATTTCCTGAGGAATAGAAGACAAAGAGTGAGAGTGGGTGAGGAAAGCTCCGAGGAGGGGGAAGTGACGTCGGGGGTGCCACAGGGGAGTGTGCTGGGGCCTCTGTTGTTCACAATTATGATAAACGATCTGGGGGAGGGCATGAAAGCCAGATGGAGGCTATTTGCAGATGACTGTGTAGTGTATGAGGTTGTGGGGGAAGGGGGATGTTTAACAGAGGACTTGATAAGGTTGGAGCAATGGACGGAGAAAAATGGAATGTCCTTGAATGTTGGTAAGACAAAAGTTGTCAGATTTACAAAGAGGAGGAAAGTCACACGAAATGTATATTACTGGAAGGGGCAGGAGATAAGAGAGGCAGCAGGATATAAGTACCTGGGGGTGACACTGAAAAATGACCTAGGATGGGCGGAGCACATAGAGGGGGTGGTCAGGAGGGGAAGGCAGGCGCTGGGGTTGCTTGGTAGGACCCTGCAGGGAGCTGGGAGGAGGACAAAGGAGAAGGCATACTCCACATTGGTCAGGCCAATGTTGGAGTATGCGGCGGCGGTCTGGGACCCCTACCTGGTGACTGAGGTGAAGGAGCTGGAAGGGGTGCAGCGCAGAGCGGCTAGGTGGGTGATGGGAATGTGGAGAAGGAGGGAGGGGCAGGATGGGAAACTGCATAGCCCAACGGAAATGATTAAGGAGTTGGGGTGGGAAACGTTACAGAGGAGAAGAAGAGTGGAAAGGTTGGTCAGGATGTTCAAGGTGCTGAAGGGGGAAGGGGGATGGGGGCAATTGGGAAGCAAAGTACATAGAGGGGAGTACAGAGGACGAAGAGACCACAGATGTAAGCTCCAGAGGGTGTGGAGGCGGACAGAGAGAGGGCGGAACACCTTCCTGGTGAGGACGGGGAGGGAGTGGAATGGGCTGGGGGAGGAAATGGTGGAGGTCAGGGATGGGAGGGAGCTGAGGAGAAAGCTGATGGAGGGGGGGGGGGGAGAGGGGAGTGAGTGGGAGTTCTTGCCACCGGGTGAAAGCCCAATTGCAGGTTAAGTAATAATAATGTGCGATTATTACTTATTTAGTCGAAAAAAAAGTTCAAAACAATTACTGAATGGTAAAACGTGAGCACTTTATATCAAAAAACCCCGCACAAACTACACTTTGTTGACAAACAGCGTAAAAACCAACGGTAAAAACAAAGCAAAGGTTTACTACACCGCATGTGTACTGTAGCAAATGGCGCTACGGAAATACATCGAGAATCGTCAATCGATATATCGAACCACGTAGTACCATTACCTACGAGATTAAACGACACTACTTGTATCTCGTACGCAGTAACTTCGATAATTTCATAGAGAGAATATACCGCAGCTATGGTTTATTTCTCTTGTATTGTTTGTAAAGTTGTTGACAATGCCGAAAAAAGTGTTGGCAGCAATTCTTTGGCAACATGGTGGCGTGGTTTGTTTCTAAAGTAAATATTAGGGTTTGATTACAGTCATATACGTGAAAAATTAACATTTAAAATGTCAAATTTTCCATGAAAAATTATCATAAAATGTATTTTTAATGTTAGTTTTGCCCGGCAAAGTGTTTATGAGACGTTTTTAGTGTAAATTCGCAGGAATATGGGATTTTCGCATTTAATCGCAAGTAATTAACGAGTCGCATTAATTCGCGGCTATATCGTTTTTACGATTTTTCACCCTCTCTAATCATGTGATTTGAAGCCACTTCCGAATCCGATGGTAAATAAAAGAAAATGGACATGGGAACTGTTCGATATTTGCCATTCAAAAATAAAAATGGGAGGGGATACACTTGATGCTACGTCAATGCACGCTGATCAATAAACAAAAAAATGTATTGCCAACTACAACCTGCCAAACAAAAATTCCCTGATTTTTCCCTGATTACAATATTCCCTGATTTTTCCAGGTTTTCCAGGGTCGGTAGACACCCTGTACCATTAATAATAAGAGGTTGAACTGCTAAAATAAAAGGCGCATTTTCTTTTGCGAGCTTGTATTGAATCATGTTAGAGTACAGTGCTTTCTTTGAAAACAATTTTTTTAACAAGTTTGGCTCATGGACATGTATGAAACTGGAATAAAATCCGGAAACAGGAAAAAGTAATTTCCCAACTGACGTTTGGAGAAAACACAGTTTTTCTGTAAAAAAGGGATCCCACCCAGAGATAACTGTTAGCTAAGCTTCACGTTTCATGGTTGTTTCAAAATGTCTGCATTGTATTTCCCTGACATTTCTAGGTTTACCTGACAAAAAAAAAACATTTATAGTATTTCTGAAATTAAATACGAAGTTGCTATTTCAACCAAATGTGTGCATGCACACCAAAAAGACAAAATGGTTGTAATGTTTGTTTACCCTTCTATAATATGGAAATTTATTGCAAAGTACCTAATTTCACCATTTCCTCGAATAATCCATACATATGCAACTGAACTGTATTTCAGATTTACAGCTAGATTGTTTTCTCTGAACTTTAGTGGTTATCCCTGACATTTTTATGTTTTAGACTCCCAGACACTCATTTCTCAGACTTGCAGAAACCTTGAAAATAGGTTTTTTGTGGGTTTTTATTTTATTTTAATCAAATTTCAAATCAAACATAAAATTATTCACAAAATTTAATATTTTTCTAACTGTAATTTAAACCTACAGTGAAATTTTTTTTACACACTTTCAGGTGTCTAAGAAAACGTGATGCAAATTACATTAAAATGGAAAAGAGAGAAATACATATAACAGGGTGATGTAAAATGCAAGAAAATAAAAACTGGGGAACAACTGATATGAGCATAAAAATGGAATAGTTTAATGAGTTTTAATAACAATTACAGACATTTGTTACATCTAAAAAGGATGAAAGTATAATTTGCTGAAAACAAATCAAAATTTTTCATGATAACATTCTAAGCTTTATGTTACTTTTTTTTTTTAAAATTATCTTTGTAAATGAGTTCAACTTGCTGCATATAAGAGTAACAAATGACAAAAAAAATATTTTATATTAAATCATTCAGGTATATTAAATAATTTAGAACACTCACAAATTGCTACTTGACATAGGATGCCTGTGTGAAGCTTCGACTAAGCGAAACAATTGAAGATCTTTTTAATATTTGATTTTACTTCTCCAGGAAATTTGCTATTTGATTTATTTGAATCTTTGGTTCCGATGCAGAGTTTAGTGTCTGATGTGAAGCTTCACATTTGTTGCAAAGCTTTAAAACATTGGAATACTAAGATTTGCTCATTATTATTTTTTTTGTGTTGTATATGTGTTGCTTGATACAGTTGGTTACTTAAAAAATATCAAAAGAAAGCACTCCTTTCACTTTTATGAATGCTCAATATTAATATTATACACGGTCATCTTATAACATAATAAATTAGAGAAAATACGAGTGGCTTAACAAAAAATAATGCCATCTTAAAAATCACCCAGGGCAAAGAAAGAGGCACACAACGCCACTTCGTTGTGAATTGTGAGACAATTTCACAGAAATGTGGCAGTGTGTCTACGAAGATGAGGAAAACGGAAGCAGAAAAGCTTTGTGAAGTTAAAAAAGAAAACTGTTAACTAGATTCAAGCACGCATGTTGATCGAGTGAACTCGTCGGTGGTTTTAACACTGACAAGTGCTTAAATTTATACTTCCTGCTTAGTGTCTTATTTTTTTTTTCCTTTTTACCTCCTTGAAAAAAAACTAGGGATGTGCGAGTACCCGATATTTTCGGGTACGGTTCGAATCCACAATTACCCGAACCCGCATTCGTTGTACTTACATGGATTCGAAAAGTATTACGAACATTCACAAAAGTTATAAATTAATTTAATACGGCTCAAAAATACTAGCAGTCATAAATAAAATTAGGCTACTATTACGTAAGTATTTATAATATGATGTATCAACGAAAGATATGTAAATTAAATAATTAACACAGTGACATTAATAAAATTTCGAGAGCTTAAACTATAATTACGAATTTCATCGTATAGCAAACTATAAACTAAAAACAATTACATACCTACAAGAAATAAAGTCTTGGCTATTTATTGGAGAAAAAAATGGTTTCGTTTGCTGAAACGTTTATAAAACTGAGATTTTCCTGTGGCGTGCAGTTTATTACGACTGAGTTGGAGAATCGAATATCTTTTGGTTTTCATATTTTAAAGTGTTTATTATTAATTAAGTTTACATAATATTAAACATTTCAATCTCAATGTAATAAATAATTGTCAGTAGTTACAGTTAGAAAAAAGAGAACACGCATTATTTTTAAATTAATCAGTTATTTTTAATTATTCTGTGCTTAATATTCGGAATCGGATTCATATCTCAAATATTGCCAGGGATTCGAATCAGATTCGAACCGAACTGAAAATCAAGGATTCGCACATCCCTAAAAAAAACATTTGAATGGGGTTATTTTCTGGTGCGCTCGCACAGCAGGGCGGTGCTACTCGCCTGCCTGGTAGTCGTACAGCGCCCTCGCCTGCAGTCCCAGGTCCCCCTGGCCGTTGCTGTAGGCCAGCGCCTCCTCCTCCTCCACGTACTGCGCCATCTGCAGGGCCTCGCGCAGCACCGGCTGCGTCGTTCCTCCCCCCGCTGGCCGCACACACACACACACACACACGTACAACACTCACTCCGGGACCACGTCTCCCAAACACCTCCGTGATGTGACCGCTGTGTTGAAGGCTGCTCTTCGCCGCGGCCACTGCAGGTAGACCGGCACCTCTCGTTCGTCGTCCCACGCCGCCCCAATTTGACCGGACGCGCTTGCGTGAACACTCGCCGATAGCCACAAACCCGTCTCCCCTCCATGGTCAGTCCTGCGGTTACATATACGATATACCTATCATTCCAGGCGCAATCATGGGGGAGAAACTCTGATTACCGAGACTGAGACCTAGTTTTTTGAAGTAGTTATGGGCCCGTTCGCTAGATAGTAGTTTCCATAATATATTGCTGACATAACTACATTAATTTATTAGGAGAAGTAATGTATAAGCTGTTATCAGGCAAACAAACCAGTGAAAATTCACGAGGTACACTAGCGTCCCGCTAATCCGGACATCCGGTTAATCAAAACGGGACGGAAAAAAATTTTTACTAATTTTTTTTTACGTCCTCATCTGGCTACGATGATAAAAGTGGAAACAAAGAAGTCAGCGCATGCATCCCGTTCTCCAGGAACTGACTCTCGCTCTCTACAGCTGTTTCTAGAAAGTCTCTCCTTTTTTTTTCCCTCTCGTTTCCTTTGCAGCCGTTGTCAGCCGACACTCCCTACTGTATTATTCGTGAGTCTGTTACGGCTGTGGTGTATGTACTGTTCATAGTTTCGGGGTGAATGAGCACTGCACGTTTTATCCTCCAGACTGCCTGTAAAAACACATTCTTAAATCTGATTTACAAAAAAAAATAAAAATATTGGAATCTTAATACATAGGAAATTTTTTTAAAAGTGAAATGATTGGAATTAAATTACAAACATGCAGATACAGCCACCGAGTATGTCAAAATTGTTCAAAAACAAAATTTGTTACCTGGTCTTACATTGGTACTCAACAAGGCAGAGTTTTTAAAATACAAGTAGACAAAGCATTTGGTAAAATCCCAAAATTAAGTTATTTTGAATAATTTTTTCACTCTCCTACTCTTTTTGAGATGGGCATTTCTTTTTAAAAAAAATTAATGATATTTAATTGCACAAGCAGGTTTAGACTGTATCTTGACTAGGAAATAAATATGTGTTAGAAAGTTGGAACATAATGGAAGAAAATCACAAAGCAGAACTGACATGGTGAAAACTCTTTCAAAAAGCTTTTCTGCACATGTCCAGGAAGTGTTTTGTGTACTCTTAGACGAGAAAGGCATATAACTGGACATTCTTCACTTGCGGCCACTCGCTATTTGGCTGCCGCACACATTTATGGGCCAGACAGATATTTTCTTTCGTTAAAAAACAATTTGCAGCTGTAAACAGTTTTGCTTCTTCCTACATTGAAGAGAAATATAGACGTTTCGATTACACAGGTAAAATTAATTTTCATGGCACTTACTGTTCCACTGTGGCGACTGCTCGTCATCGTAATCTTTTTCAGATTGTGCTGCTAGCTGGAAAAAAAAAAGTTAAACGTGTCATTAGTTTTACCTTTGAATTCAGAAGACAATCTCAAACAAGTCAAATTATCAATAATATCCATGCGTAAATTTAGATAAACCTATTTATTAGGGATGGGTTGAGTACACATTTTTATCGATTCCGATACCGGTACCGATTCCTAAATTTCGATTCTCGATTCCGAGTCATTCCAGTTTGAGATTCCTGGTAATTCTGGTCACATAATTAAAACTACTTAAGAATTAAATGCATTACGTAATGATAATAATAAACTTAGGATTAAATGTTCAGGTTTTTTTTAACTACCAGTGAAGAAGCATCTTCACATAAAGTTTGTTTGCTAGTACTAGGCTGTGCACAAAAATGTTCAACATTTAGCCGATAACATAACATCTTTGTTCAAAATGGGTTCAAAGGTAGCACTACTTTTTTCTGTGGTACCTTGTGACTTGGTTGGTGACAGTTCTGTAAACAAAAGTTTACTCTGTTTTTCTGGTAGTAATGTGTGTCAGGATTTCAAATGCTTCATTAAATTGGTTGTAGATTTGGAAGTACCGCCCCGTGAAATTTGCACACTACAATGATTACAAATTGCATATTTGTCATTTTCACTATTGATGCGAAAATGTTCCCAAACTTTAGACATGTTGATACAATATCAGACCATTCACCACAAAATTTGAAACAACAGTCGGTGAACATTCGTTTTACTAACAAACTAGCAAAACACTTGAAAATAGTTTTAGCAAAACAATATTTGTGCCAAATAAATAGCATAATATTATGCGAAACAATTCACAGTAACCTCAATAGCACGACGGTGAATTACTGTTTTCCTTTGCAAGTAATAAACACGAGCCTCTGTTGGCGGTATGGCCAGAGAATTCTTTAAAATCGATTGTTGCTTTCATTATACAATTTGTCCCGTACGCAACGAATCAATACGTTTCGACTTGACTTTGTTTTATGGGCACCAAAGATTTTGTGGAGGCCATCATCCTTGAATGGATCACAACTAAAATGGTGACGATACGTGATGTGATCTCGTTTCATAACTGTCACTTTTTTCACAAAAAACAATGGACTTTTCTTAACTGTAAATAAAATTAATTAGTCTTTTTACAATTTATTTACGTCTAATATATGAGTGAGGAATAAAGTTCTTCGATCGTGGAGTTTTAGTTAGAGGTTAAACATGCCCAGTATCATTGTTTTTATTTTTTATTTTTATTCATATAAAATTAATATTTAATAATAATGAGCATTATTAGGAATTTTATGCGCATACAGCAGGTAAGATATATTAAAATATGTAAAAAAAGCTCAGACGAAAATATATTACTACTGTATTTGCTTAATTTACTTAACCGATACCTAACCTACCTTGCCCTTTTTTAGTACTCAATACTGAGTACCCAAATTTTATAATAATCGGCGGTATCGAGGAATCGGAGAATCGAATCGACCCATCCCTACTATTTATGATTCCCCATATTCTACTGAGGTCTGCCTAAATAGTAAAATGACCAATTTCAGGTAAACATGCTGTCAACATAAACCTGATGAGCCTCCACTAACTCACGTCACTGTTTTGATGTTACCCATCCCAGTGGACTTTAGCGTGCACAACATTTTTCTTTCTTCATTGTAAATCAAATTACAGATAATTAGACGGAAAAAAAAAAAGATGAATTTTGACAATACCTTTCAGATGTAAGTCCTTCACCAATAACTGACTAAACTGACTAACCTATGAACTGGCTGGCCATACCATACAAGATAAGCACTATTACATTTCTTTATTAGACTTTTTTTTTGCAAAGCCATTTTCTTGTTCTGAACGTGTGCTTAACTTGTGTTCACAAGAAATACAGACAAAACTTAATAAAAGATGTTACGACATTGTGCAGATTAAAAACCATTGACAAAATTGATAATATAATGTATTTTGTATCATGTATAGCCAAAAAAAGCTCATATTCTCTATTAGAATAAGATTGAAATTTGAAATTAAGGTGGCATTAAAATGGAAATATAAAAGCAAAAAAATGCAAATGAAGTCTAACTTCCAAAAAAGATGTGTACTAAAATGTGGTGTAGTCAAACATCATTATTACAAACCTGAATGGACCATAATTTTAGCACTTTGTAGGTAATAATGTGGTGTAAACCTAACTTTTGGGAAACCACTACGACATAAATAAATTGATTACCTTCTAATTCTTATAATAAATTACAACCATAAAAAATATTATAAATACTGTATTATATAAACCACTGTAGCTAACCACTGCTGAACTTAAATTCTAAAATCCCTAACCTAAATGCTAAGTAATCTGCCTTCTTCTGTATCATAAGTCCAGAAATTGGCAAATTTTCTGCATGTATTTCTTCATGTTTTGGACCTCGCATTCTTTTTATAGTTGATAACCTACAAGAACTTGCAAAAGCTGATTCAATCTTTTAATATTGTTGACAACGACGATCGCGGGATGGTAAATCTCTAGCAATTATAATTTTTTTTCCCCCATGGTCAACTTTTGATAATTTTAGTTTCAACTTGCAATGTACCTAATTACATTTCGTTCACATTTTGCAGTCATTTTATAACACAACACACACTCAAAATTTAGGTTGTGGAACATGTGCAAACAAAAGGAATTACCCAAACTTATTACCATAGGTTATCTAAACTTCTTTTTAAATGTGCAATTCCAACAAATAAATACGGTATAGAGTATCTTCCTTTTAGTTTCAGTTTACAAAATGGTGTCTTTCCAGTTAAGTTAATAACATTGCCACAAGAGTTGCACTTTTCATCTTGTTTTTCAACCATTTTGCACAGTAAGATAAATTTCAGAAAAACATTTTTTTCTTAATGGTTATGAAAAAGTGATTAGTATTTATTTTGAACTTTGGTATGAAAATACGTATGTATTAACAATTTACTTATACATGTAAACAGCAACTTGAGGGATCAAAACTTCTTCATATTTCATACTAAACATATTTTGTATTCAAAGTATTGAATAACATAGGAAAGCATACTTCATTATCTGGGACTGTGAAACTACTTTGCATAAAAGGTAATTTAGTACTAAGCGGATACGTATTGAGGTCTGACTGTAAAAATTTTTTTTGTACCTAAAATGTTACTAATGCTAAATAAAAGAATTCAAAAAATGAATTTCAAAATGCACACACTTCTAGTAATGTTTTCCTATACAAAATCTGCAGTTTAGCCAAAACATGTAGCAGCTAGAGAAAATATACAAAATCTGCAGTTTAGCCAAAACATGTAGCAGCTAGAGAAAATTTACATTTCCTACTATTCATACTACACAAAAAGATAATTTAAAGATGAAAATAGTATACCTCGCTGATAATGGATGACATTATGGAGTCTTTGCTTTCCTCGTTGTTTGTGTAAGGATGCAAAATCTCTTCTGAAATACAGATAACAAGGGTTCTCATTACATAATACTGACTTAAGACTTACATTATAGTATGGTTTATGCAAATACATATTTTCAAATGAATATTAGATACTTCACTATCATATAAACCCGAATAGAGGCCAAGATTTTTATTCACAAAAACCACTCATGAAATCAGGAGCAAAAAATATTCAAGTAAAACTAAAAACAAGCACAATATGGAAATATACTTAACTGTCCAAAAAGATAGGATAAAAAAAAAGATTTATGTTGTGTTACCATGTGTCTTTATGACCTTTACCTAACATAATGCAGTAAAATTGATTTTCGTATACGTATGTATATTCTTTTCTCCATCAACATACGGAAAAAAAATGTAAACAGAACATTTGGTTGCAGGATGACCAACCTACAAAGAAAATATGGTGCAGGGTGTGTCCTATTGCTTACCACTGCCCGTAAGTCTGAAAAACAAGTGCATACAGGTTTCCGTCTTATGTTAGCTAAAGTAACAACCCTATGTTTTACGTAGGATTTATAAAAATAAGTATCTACCTGCTACTTGTGATTGTCAAAAAAATCTGTCATATCTGCATCTTGGGTTCCAAAACAATGAGGAAACACCTCTAAAAGTAATTACAACCTCAAAGTTGTACACTATGTCAGACCAACAACTTTAGAGCTGCGCGCCAGTACAGGTTCCACAAAAATAATATGCGGTGGCGAAGGATATAGAAAAACGATTTGGCGATAAGAGATTCTGATGTAGAAAGAAGATATACCCTCTTTTATCGCATAATCTTCGCACTCGCGTTATCGTCGCACTCATATTTTAGGCCGTCAAAATTGGGATAAAAAAACTTCTCGCGTAAACTCGCATGATGTTTTTGGTCTCGCTAGTAGATGCAGAGAGCTTTGTGTAGGTATCTTTTCCGTATTAAACGATGTATTTTAAAGTAGAAATCTAAAATTTAGTTCGGTCATTACCACTTATTTATTTAATTAATGGAAATACGAAGCTGTATGGAGTTTAAATGTTCTTTTAAAGACTTTTTAAACGTTATTTCCTTTATCTGATTGTCCGCGTTGCCGCGGCGTACCGCTTATAAAAATATAGCCAGTGCATCATTCGTGTTTGGTTAAGTTGCTTCCCATACAGAGCACGCGCACGTAATCAAATATCGATATCTCACCGATTGGATGCAACGCGCGCTCTGTGTCAGGTTTGATAGCCCGCATTCATTCGTGGCAAGTGTGTACTACGACACGTTAGTTCACGTCAGATTCAAGTGGCTTGCGTTCGCGTTAAGAGTTTTGGTTTTTTTATTTAAAGTTGAAGAAAGGTTTTTGTTTAGTGAATTATTAATGTAAATTGTTTGGCGTGCTCTTGTATACTCTACCTTTTTTTTAAATAAACGTACTTTCCATGAACGTGTTTTGTTTTTATGAATAACTTCACCCGACAAAAAAATTTTTTTACGCATAATCGTCGCACCCCTACTTTTCAAACTTGATTTTAGAATAAAATGTGCGACGATTATGCGAGAAAACACGGTAAGTTTTCCATATGCCTCTCCTTTCCTATTTTCTTGTCCAACGAAATACTTTTTCCCATGTCTCATCAATTATCTTGCAAAATAACATACATAAATGTATCAAAGCACAAATACTTATCGAAACTTATTTCAACCACAACTTATATTTCAAAATTGCCATAAAATCTTTTCCCGTACAATACATTGTTTTAATTGTCATTTCCATCAATGCCATGCAACCAATACTGCTAGTCTGTAACATAAAACAATATTTGATCAAACTTTGAAGAAAAAAAATACTAACTGATCGTGACCACACGAATGACACTCAACATTTGAGTGAGCTTCAAATCATTAAATTAGTACCCTTACGAAACAGATGGGCTTTCAACCACTCATTAGTTTTCCTTATTTCCTAGATTTATTTCCTGTCTGCCGGAACCCTGATCTAGCTTCAGAAATTTTTTGTGTGAAAAAAAATCATTTAACTTAATTTGCTGTTAGCACCCAGAGAAGACATTCTCCGTGTGCTCCACTTGAGAGACGGCACGTACCGGTCTTCTTGGCGGTGGTGTTGTTCTGGTCGTCTCGGAGGGGCGACACCGCTGAGTCCTCCGGCGGCCACGAGGGCAGCGGTGCCTTCCCGGCGGCGGAGAGCGGGCTGGTGGCCGCTGTCCCCCGGTCAGCGCCGCCGGGCGGCTCCTGGCTCGGCTGCTGACCCAGGGACGTCCTCCGCAGACTGTGCAGCTGGCCGGCGGACGTGTTCTGCTCGAACACCGCCCTCGCATCGATCGTCCTCTTCGATATCAGGGCCTGCGCCTCCTGGGGAACGACCAAGCCCGCTTACACCCATGGGCGTCGCAACTGGGGGGGGGGGGGGGCGGGGGGGGACACGCCCCCCCCCCCCCCCAATAATAAAAGTCTTCAATTTCGTCCCCTCCAATAATATTAGTGAATATAATCACTTTATTACTTATGTTTGTGTACCGGTACATGTGCGAAATATTCTTAATACAAATTTGTTCTCTGAAAATATTTTTTATAAAAAATAAATTATATATTGCAACCAACTATAATTAGAATATTTAGGAATGAAAAATGCCTAAAAACCACCTTTTTGCACCTTCAAACCCCAAATTTTCCCGGGGGAGGACCCCCGGACCCCCCCGCTTTTTTCCCAGGAGATGGATATTCCTCAACAACTAAATCAATTGAAGTCCCACCCCAAAAAATATATCCTTTCGACACCCATGCTTACACCAAACGGGCATGATACTCAAGCACCACTTCTATTGCATTCCCTGATCTTACATTTACATGTACAGACATTAACCACAAGCGAGCAAAGCTGAGATCAACTACCATATAAAAACTAATCAGAGGTTTTTATTTATGAAAATTGCTCACAAAAAACACAGGTCCGACTGGTACGACGCAAGAAAAATGCAAGTACACTTTAACATTACAAAATAATTGCTTCCACACGCCTGACCATCCATAAAATAGTGTTAATTTAATTTCTAACGGCGGGTTACCATGCGTCTTGATCACCTCAATGACCAATGTTTTGTTGCATGATCATCGTACTGTTATTTTTCTGGAGCGAGTGTTCGCGGCGAGGCGGCGGGGGAATGCCAAACTACCTGGTTGCGCTGCTTGCGAAGGACCTCGCTGCGGCACTGCCTCTCCCGCTCCTCCCGGCCGGGGTCCTCGTCGCCGCGCTCCGCCGCCCGGCCGTGCTGCTCCGCGCTCCTCTCCGCCTGCCGCAGCTGCGTCACGCTCTCCGTGCGCTCCCTGATGCGCTGCTCCCGCACCGCCGCCTCCCTCAGCTGCAACCAACCACGACGCCCGTGTTTCGAGGCGTTTTCACGCGCTTAAAACACCTATCGTCGATTTTCCATCATATGACACAAAAAAAAAATCAAGCACACCATTTTCGGTAGTAATATCCCAGTATAGTTACACCTTAAAAAAAATTAGAGTAGGTAACATTTTCATTTAAATTTTTAAGCATATTCACGTTACACTCTGAATTCGTAAAATAAACAAATATGATTTTTAAAGCTCATCACAATAAACTGTTATTTTTACATACATTGCCCCCCCCGGGCACTCGGCCTGTCCCACACCCACTCTCCACTCCAGCTCAGGCTGTTTGTTGCAACAAGTCAGTCATTGCAAAAATTTATAAATGTCTTTTCAATCCAGGCACTATGCTTTCACTCTCCACACAAAAAAAAAATAATAATAGAAGGCAGCAAATTGCTACTTTAAACAATACTGACAAATAATTTTGGAATTTTTCTCGAATTTATAGCTAAATAATAAAATAATTTCAAGATGACAGACATCACGACAGCTGACGGTCTGGTATTACTGTGCTCTGCATGATTACAAGGTTAATGAACACCAGCAAGAAGTTTATCTCAAAAACAGCGCAGGTTTCATTCTTCAATATATGCTGGCAACTATACGTTCTTTAATTATATAATTATTTATAAACGTAACAAAATTCTTAAACAAGTAAACAAACGACATAACCACGAAGCAAGAATCAAGTTTCCATAGAACTACGTACACAGAAAAGAACTTGTCAGTTAAATGGTTGCGGTCATAAACTAAAATACAGCAAAGGGAACTCAAAATTTTGACTCAACTATCAATTGTGTAGCTTTCAGGGCCTAGCTGCTTGCTTTCATGTAGTTTTAGTATTGATGCATATGATCTTTGGTGACGGTGCAGCGTTTTTAAACAACAGATGGTGCGGACAGATAAAGAGATAAAAACGAACAATAGCCAGAAAAAAAATATATAAGATAACATTTTTGTTTTCATGCTACATATTTTCAGACCTAATTTATCTTTTGAGTCGATGTAAGTTCATTATAATATAAACGTCAATTTAGCAGGTAAGTGAGTTATCAGTATTTAAGCATAATTCCAGATAGTAAAAACTGTGCTATCGCAAATTAGAAAAATCTATGTTCCTGCTAGTTAATTAAAAAACCATACTATACAACACCACAGCATTACTTATTCAAATATCCATGCCACGGATTCTGGTCATTGGAATGATTTTCGATCTTAAAAAAATTTGAACATAATTTTCCCATTCAGTACATTCTACTATAAGATTCAGAATATTATAGTGCGAAACTGTCATACACGTGAGTGGGGCCTCGTTACCTCACGCTGTTTCCTCTCGTTCTCCAGCTTCGCTTGCTCCTCTGCCTTCCTCTTGCGCTCCTCTTCCTGCCGCCTCTTCTCTTCTATCTCCTCCTTCTCCCAGAACTTGTCTCTCTCCTTGGTGTTGATCTCTTGCTTGGGTATCACCCGCTTGTAGGTTGTCCCCTTGAACAGACCGTCGTTTTGTTCCAACTGGTTTCATCACCTGCTTCAACACTTTCTTCATTGCCATGCTGGTCACCTAAATCTTTGGGATTCATTCTATGACAGTTATGGATATTTTGTGTTTACATCATTGTTTTATCAACCAAAAAACATTAAAAATTTTTAAAATAAATTCCCAGTCCAAAAATTGAGAGAATTTAAAAGCTTAACAATTAAATTATAATTATTATCTATCCATCAGTAATTAAATATACAAGTACATTGAGGTAGTAAAACTATTTTGATCTTAGTATTGCAATCTATTATTTCCTCTACAACACCAGATATCAGGAGCTGTAAGGCATAATCTAATTTTGCCATAATACTCTTCATAGCACGTAAACTTCCCATAACGTAATCAGGTTTAAGTTTGGTACATTGCTTACTTAGTTCTTAGCAGTTTTTTTTTTTAATTCTGGGAATGGATAAATATAATTGTGCAAGTAAACATTTTCGACTGTGTCCATGCTCTCGACCAACTCTCAATACAAAAACTGTCTAGGGGTAGGGCTACAAGGAATAAAATTTATGTGCTGCATTATTACGATAAAATAATTTGTAATAAATTGGTCTAAAACAGATACGTCCATAACAATAAAATAAATTAGCAAGCTATTATGTTTAAAAATGATTCAATAAGAGATGCACAATAAAAAAATTCAATAATTTTTTTTCTGATCCATGCACTTAGGTACAATTTTTTTGTTCGTAATAATGACATTCATTGAATTTCAAACATTAACAGACTAGTTTTTTATGCTTTGAATTCAGTTTTGGTTAAATGCTACTTAATTCCATGATATAACTCGCATTTTGATGCAATATCGCTATATGATGTATTAACTTACTTTTCTGTGTTATTACGGTTTTATCGCCATTCACCATATAATCTTGCCCCTATTTATAACACAATGGTATGCCTCAAGCTATGGTAACCTGCAGCAGTATGGTATCCATGAAGCAGTGCTTGAGAATGAACTAGAGGGTATTAAGTAGGAGGGAGAACTCTAGGAAAGTTTATAAGACCACATTTAAAAACTATGCAAGAAATGCAAGAGTGCAAGAAACACAAGACACAAAATGTTCAGAAATCATATTTTAAAGTACCAGTTTATAAACTGCACAAGGCAAGGCATTTTTGACAGCCATACTTAAAAACAAGTGTTCTAAAAATATTTTAAAAATGCAGATATGTGCATTGAAGGCCACAATGTCCTTTTTATTAAATACATCATGTTTACACTTAAACTTTCACACAGTGATAGAAAAATAACTTTTTTAAACAAAATTACTGTCAACTACTTTTTTTTTATTATATAAATATGAATTACCAAAAGAAGAAACCAGGAGTAAAAATATGTTTTCTACCGTTTTACGTTTTTAAGTCATAGGGTTCGTAATGTCTTCCGACTTTCGTACTTTATAAATTACTGGTGAATTTCTCGTGCTGGGGGCATGTTGCCGTGTTGCATTCCTTGCATAGTTTATAAACCCAACCTAAGGAAAGAAGAAGTATGGAAAGTGTGTTAAACACTACGGTAGTGAGAACGATAGGGGGAAGGGAATGTTTTGGATGAGGAGTGTGTGTGTGATGGCAGACTCAATCCAGGAGAAGAGCGAGAGGAAAGTAGGGTAAATAAATGCTTGCCACAGGGCTTGCGCCCAATTTTAAGCAGTCTTAAAACCAAAATCAAAAATTTTTTTCAACGAAAACCAAACACTCGTTTCGAGCGGAGCACTCACGACCGGTCCAGAATCCTTGGTGACGTCCGTGCGCTCCTTGAAGCTGTACGCGGAGCCCGTGGACTTTGCCACCTTCTCGATGATCAGCTGTGGGTCCACGTCCTCCTCGGTGCGGGCGTTCAGCGTCACGTGCGCGCCTTTGAAGAAGCTGGCCACGTCTCGCACGTGGTTGGCGCACGTCCCTTTCCGGACCAAGGGCGCCCCCTCTCCTTGCTGCGCGGACACCGACACAACACTGCCACGCTCGCCGTCGCCTCGATTCCCCTTACTTCACAAGAAGACAAGAGCCTCAGGCGTCTGTAAATGACAATCCACTCCCCGGGGACAGCAATAGGCTCTCCGGTGCACAGATAAATTTACTAAGTAAAACCTAGAAAATAAACAAATAATAATCGTATCACAATACAACCCCCACTCCCACCCCCCTATTATGTTATAATTTTTTCTTTGATCAGTTATCAATTGGTCTTGATAACAAGCAAATGCAGAAATTACTGATTACTCTTGACTCTCGATGTCACGAGTCAATTTCACGAGCGGATCGGACCGGCCAGTCCTTCCCCTCGTTTGTCTCCGCGTTTCATTTTCTCTCCCGAAACGTGTTCGGCTTTCCAGTAATCAACTCTTACAGAACCGATTATTTACATAGCAAATGAATCATATGCAGGTTTTACAAATCGTTCACTAATGGCACATCGCTATTGTTAACAAAAAAAAAAACACTGCACCTATGTACTTTTAAATACAATTTTTTTTTTGTCTGACACAAACTGAAACTCATATAAGATGTACATGGCGAAGACAGGAAAGGATGATTTGATGTTTCCTTTGTGAAGATTACCTTGTGCACTACGACAATATCAATATCCAAGGTCCTGCTCAATTTCCATAGCTTAAATTATATTATACTTTTTAATTCCATTCTGTTTATATTGAACACGCATAAATTTGTAACAGACGTGTGCATCCTAAGGTAATTTTTTTTAATATCGGTATAAAGTAAATGTAAAAAATTTTTAAACTAGTTATCTTTTAAAGGTATATTTTATATGTTCATTCCATTTACAAAGATTTAATTTTAGTATTCTTTTGGATATGTAAACTGTAAATATTATACTGATTCATGTATAAAAGACTTTTTCCATAGCCTTATGGTACTATGATACCTGCCACAATCAAAGGCTAAATGCAATATATAAATACAATAAATAAACAAATTTCATATTATCCTGAAAAGAAATGACATCACTCCGCATCACGTAACCAATTTTATCACTTGACCCTGTGGTAAATGAGCTTGCTGTCTTAATTTAGTACATCTAGATATCCTGGCCAAACTTGAATATCTCAATACCGATAAATTATGTCAGGTCTTGCGGGAATTTTTTTTCTTTCAAATTCAACTTACAATCATAATTCACTGTTGCACCACAAGTTTTTGTTAAGTTCCAGGATTGTCCTAAATTAAAACAACAAGCATCATGTACCACGGGGTAGTGTATAAAATATGTCGATAGGTAGCGCTGTCAACCCCTGTAGTTTCCTAGGTTGTACCTTAAAATACCACAGATAGCACTTCCGACGGTGTAGCTGCATTCGTAAATCAACATAACAGATTGCATGCCAGAACAAACCAATATTCCCAAAAAAATAAAATGTGTTATAGACATCATTTTAATATTACAACAACAAGGTGTAAGAAATATTGAAGTAGCTTGATTTCTGTGTTGTAGCCGCGTCCTGGGCGAATAATTCACCGACGTTTCGGTCGACATTGCAGTCTCCATCATCAGGGATAAAAGAGATAAACTTTGATACGTGATGCGAAACTTTTGCCCGACCATTTAAAAAAAAAACGTTACTGGTGTAAGAAACAGCCTAGGCAGCAAGCTGAAGCAAGAGGGCTCTCCTGGGCTCGGGGGCCACGCGCGTGCTGCCTCACCCAGGTGATGAGGACGCACTTCGGCAGGCTGGTCTTGGGGTCCGTCACCCGGCAGAAGGCGTACATGATCTGCCCGCTGTTCAGGTCCTCCGCCATCTCCTCTACCCCGCCCGCTGCGGCGACAAAGAGCTCACAGTCGGCCAACCACGCAAGCGAAACCGAACCACCGCCCAGCCGAGACACTACCGGCGCTACTCACCTCCTTTGCTGACCACTTTCAAGTCATTGGACTGGCCCTCGTACCCGAACAGAGCCCTGAAACACACGCACACACAGTAGCATTTTTATGTACAGTATTGTCACACAATAAAACCATTAAAGATTCAAAATTTAAAAAAAAAAAATTCCTTTTTATTGGACATACGATCATAATTCATTTATTTATGACAATATTTTTTTTTTTAAATGTGGGATATTTTGACGTACTGGATTAAAACAGCAAGTATCATGTACCCCAAGATCACACCAACAGGATCATGCCATCAGGATATTTAGATGTACTGAATTAAAACAGCAAGCATCATGAAATCAGGATCAAGCCTTCAGGATAAACTTCAATATACAAAATGGAATAATTAGCGTATTTTTAATTCTCCATAGTTGCTACAGTTGTGCTAAACAAAGAGATACACGATCGCGAGGAAACAATGAATGGCAGTGGCAGTGTGAAAACATAGGTATTGTAATGTAAGCTTTAAACTGTTATTTTTCAAAAACCTGTAGGAATTAAGAAACAATTTTTTTCAGGGTACATTTACGGATGTCTCTAGTACTTGAAAAACATATTTTACGTTTTTATTTATTTTTCATCCTTAAAGCCGCGATGCACAATGCTGGTATAGTAATGTAAGCTAAAAACTATTTTTTTCACAAACTAGTTAAAATCAAGAAACCATTCCTTCAGGGTAAATTTAGGGACGTGTGCAGTGTGTGGAAATGATGTTTTACGATTTTTTCTTTCCATTTTAAAAAGCCGCGATGTACAATAATTACAAATTAAATTAATACAAGCAATTATGGCAGTGATACAATGCTCAAAAAATTTCTAAATATCTGAGGACAGTAATTAAACAGCAGACTAAATACAGCGCTTCCCAGCACTGAAGGAGAGATTAGCCCAGATGAAAACTTTGTTGCTGCAAAACATTATAAAAATACAAATCTTTATTAAGGATAGTCTGTTCAAGTATTAAAACCAAGGGTTTAAAAAGGGGAATACGGGATATTAGGCCCCATAAGAAAAGTATCTTTTAAGTGATCATTTCTAGTAGCACCAGGCGGCGCTCCGAGGAATATCATGGCAAGACAGAACAAATTCAAGCAGTAATAAACAATAAAAGTTTTGTATAGTGTATCCAAGTTTATCACTTTATCCTAATGGCATGATCCTGAATACATTGTACCTGTGATACATGATGCTTGCTGTTTTAATTTAGTGCATCAAAAGATCATGAATTTAACAAAAAAATTGTGATGCAACAATGAATTATTATTGTATTATCAGATCAAAAAAAAAATTCTAATTAATTTTTTTAATTTCCTAACATAGTATTTTAATATTTTTGTTGTATCCAGGATCATTCAACATAAATTAAAACAGCAAGCATCATGTACCATAGGATCAATCATACAGGAACATGCCATCCAGATCAAGGGATAAACTTGGATACGTGATACGGAACAACTACCCAATAAACAGGCCAGAGGCAAACTTGCAAGTTAGAGCCAAACAAAAATTTAGATGGTAATGATCCAAAATGAATTTAGACATGAAACTTCCTACTTAGTTAATGTCTAGAAAAATGTTTAATAACATTAATGTCTACATTGATGTCCACCTCACACGAACACTGAAAATTTGCAAGGTACATATCTATCTGCCATGACTCACCTCAGAGACACCGCTACAGCACTCTATTAACTATATGTCAGAAGCTTTTCACCATATGCCAGACAGACACATCAGAAACATTAGCTAATTATACAGGTAAATTATAATGTAATCACGCATTCGCAAAAAACTAGTATGGGGAAGTAGGGGAAGGATTGGGTGGGGAAACTAGGCAGAGCAGGGTGGGAAAGGAGGGGAAGGGGGCAAGAGGGAAAAAGGAGGCACAGTGAGCACACAACAACTTTGGAGAAGATTGAGTAGTTCAAATTAAGGTAGACAGTGTAGTAAAGTAACCACTAACTGTGTGTGCTATAGTGACGTAAATTCATGTTGTAATTTTATGCTGCAGTCAAGACTGTTTTCCACAAAAGATATGCATTACTGTTGGCTCTGCCCTACTGTTGCCTTGATACTAGGTGCAAACTGATTTAAGTGGTTTTCCAGACATCTTTAGGTGCAGAACACAACTGAGGTTGTTTTTCTTAAGGACAGGGATTCAGGTAGAAAAACGATTAGGGTGGATAACAGTCTTGACCACGGTAATAAGTACCGATATTAAATAACATTATCTTTTAAAAAACAGTCCCGGCTATGCTAACTACATTGGCGACAGCCGAGTCAATGCCCAGGCTACCAAATGTAAAATTATGAACGGTAATTTCTCGGGAACCACTAGGAATTGGAAAACGGTTTCAGTTTAAGTAGACTAACTTCTGAAGTTTTTAAAAACACAGCATTTGTAATTTTATAATGTTTCACGGAAAAGTACCGACTCTTACAATTTACCCTAGATGTATTATAATTTGTTAATTTATTTAAAAGAAAAAAAAAGCTATATATTTTAAAAATTAGTCTAATTCCTTCATTGGATTGTAAAAATAAATAAATAATTTAAATAAAATTTATTGTTTCGCTTACCAATCGGTCTTTGATTTATCATCAACAACTTCCTTCCAAGCCGCAAGAAGGGAATCTTTGTTTTTTGTTAAATTTATCGCCATTTTCTTTTAATACTAAATGGGAACTGATAAACTAAATTTCAACCGAATAACGAAAGTTCATCATACGCCCTTATATGTCAAAACATACTACTATTCATTCTAAGATATGCTACCATACCAATAATGGGCAAGAACTTAAATATTTGTATAACACTTGTCTGTTGTACTATCCTATCTGAAAACATCAAATGGGCCGTGACGTGCAGTTAGGAATCAACGTTTGAAAGGTCAGGAAACATCATGCGTGCCCTGAAGTTTACTTTTAACCTCATATTCGCCATCTTGTACAGCCCAATTACTAAAAAAAATATTGCTTGATGTCAGATGATGGATAATAAGTATGAAATAGAATAACCGTCATTAAAACAGTCACTAGCATTAAAAAAAGTAATTTGAAACTTTTTCAACTATGCAATTATTACATTTTAGCCAAAGTTTTGAGGATTTAGCAAATACAGCACAACAATTTGCTGAAGGGGGAAAAAATTACATTCATACACCTATCATGTAATCATACAAAAGTGGCCTCCACGATAGGACACGGCTTTCGTGTAATGTGAATAATAGGGGTTGAGTTTTTTGGCCTGATATTGCAGTGAATAAACATTAATTAATAAAGACAAGTGATGATGAGATATTAATCAATAATTAATAAATAAAGAAAACAAAACAAACATTTGAGAACTACATTTAGCGGATTGCTATCCACGTGGCACGATGGAGAAACACATTACTACTTGATAGCCATGTGCCCTTCTGTAGTGCATTGTATGCATGAGGGATTTCAAAACCAATAGGTTTTTCTTCTCCAAAAACATAAATTAATCTGGCCTTTTGCACGTGTCACTATTATTATCGTTTTATCGTTATTCTATATCGTTATAATATATTTAAACAATATATATATATTTATATATTTAAAGCAACTTTCTTTCAAAACCCTTGGCAGAGCTAAATCCTTAAACCACCTTCATATTAATTCAAATTAATAATTTTTCTTTCCTCAATTCTTACAAAATAGGTTATTATATCATCTGTAGGTTGTTTGTTTATTTTCTGTATCCCACAATTGACAGTAACATTTCAACCGGACGGTACTTAACTGCTTGTCTCTGCCTCACTTCGTCAATTGCTTACCTGCCTTGAATTGTGCACGTTCTGTAGGCGTTTCTTAGATGCTTTTTTGCGTAGTCCTAGTTAACAATTCCCTTGCCCAGCAAGTATGAAAGATTGCTTATAATAGTTATTAGTTTCACTCATCATTTATTTGTAAATTTATTTAGTTTTAAATTTATATGATAATATATGTAATACTTCCTAAAAATCATAAAATGATATTTTTTGTTTGTACATAAAATACCGAAGGTTTACCATCTAATAATCTACCGGCTTCTCGGCTTGCAATATTTGGCGGGATTTATGTCGTTAGTTTGTGCTTTGAGTGAAACTGGTAACTTTTATGGGACTGGTAAATTTGTATATGTGAACCCTTAATTACTCTAGTCTTGTGTATCGTGACCTGCTAGTGTTTGTGTGGAGTAACTAGCGTCTTAGTAGAAGTTTGTGATCATAATTTGTTTTAGAAACATGGTATTTCAAAAGAGTATCTCCAGTTTCTTTAAGCCTATACCAACAAATAAAAGAACATTACCGTCATCTCATGATCCTGTTTCCAAGAAAGCGAAGTACAGTGACGACATGGTAGGAGACAGTAGTGTAATCAGTACGGAATGTTTGGAAGAAATAATAAAAACTACTTGTCTCAAGTATCCAATTCTCCACCCGGGTATCGGCGAGACGTGGTTTAAAACTTTGAAAGAAGAATTCGATAAGCCATATTTTCAAACGGTAAGTTTTAATTACTTAATCACAGGGAAAGCGCTCAGCGCTGGGGAGGTACAAGCCTTTTTAGGGGCTCTTGTCCTACCATTGGTAATTATCAGGAGGTTTGAGGGGTAGAGAGTAATATTCCCCCTGTCCTCTAGCCTTCAGTTGTTTTACCTGGCATGCACAAGGCATCCCCAGCAGTCGTTTAATAAGCAATATTGTAATGCCACAGTTGCCCCTGGTTTCCTTTTGAATTTATCCCTCGTGAAATCAAATTGTCGTGATACTTCTTCAAAGATGGATTATACCAATTATATAATTATGTAAGATAAAAACATACCAATCAATTTACATTCAGCTACATACAGAGAAAATACCAATGGAAATACTTTACAAGTAATTACTTGCTCAAAATGGAGGTAACAATAAATAAGTCTTTAACTAGACAGCTTTAAACACGCTACGGCATCCCTTCGTTAGCCCTTTTTTTATAGTTACGCATGCGCAGAACACGGCTGCCATCAGACAGTCTGCTTGCGACGAAGTAGGAGCTGTCATTCTATGTTGTCGCCTCGTGATTTAATTGCAACAGTTTTCTGATGTCGTCCTGCGCCTGATTCCACGCACATCACTTTTATGTGAATACATGGAAGTCTGCTACCATCAGACGAAATGAAGTGATCGTGTTGTGCCCGGTCTGAAGGTGCCCCTGTGGTTGCGTGTTTGCACAGCTGAGCCGGTTCGTGACGACGGAACGGGCCAGGCACACGGTGTACCCTCCCGAGGACAAGGTGTGGACGTGGACGCGGATGTGCCCCGTGTCTGCGGTCAAGGTGGTCATCCTGGGACAGGACCCCTACCACGGACCGGGCCAGGCCCATGGTCAGTCGCTGCTGTAATCAAATATTCTCCACCTGTAGTTAAAAAGGCATTCTCAAAACTTAAATTTTGAAATTTTTTGTTTGTTTCAGGTTTGTGTTTCAGTGTTATGAAGGGGATTACACCTCCTCCAAGGTGAGATAGCTCTATTTTTTTTTATTAGTGAGGCAATGGATATTTTTTTTTCCTCTTCAGAAATGTTAGCTATATCGAGCATTTTTATGTGAATCGGCTGTGGCAGTAAAATCATGTTCCGTTTTAACGCTGTAATCTTAACATTTCCCATTTCTGGGTCCTTACTTTCCATCCTGATGGCCGTGATCACTTGAATGCTGTGTTCAAGTGGCGAGATTCGTGTGTTCACTCCCTTCCCCCGGCTGACTTAAATGCTTCGTTACAGCAGCATTCAGGCAGAACTCTGCTTAATGGACATGCCCCACCCTTGTGGGAATGCCACTGTCATACCTTGAATGAAAAAAAAAAAAAACTAAATCAAAATCTTTAGGGTCACAATTTTTCTAGCGTTACCGCCCGACCATCAAATAAAGACGTTCATCGAATTCACGTCAAAAAATAAAGCAACATCAATTTTGTTATATTATTTTATTTATTTCATAGACAGCATTCACGTTCAACGCGATGGAAACTCATGAAACAAACCCCTGGCGGCAGTAATCCAAAGGGGCGTATGCAGAGGAGGAGGTAATATATGCACCCTCGTCCCCTGAAATCCTAAACAAGCTAACATTCCCACCAACAAAAGGAAATAAATTTTAAGCAAACAGCGAAGCGGGCTATGTGTAGCACTGTAGATTCTGCTGTCATAATTCATTTCTATTAAGTGATTGATTTTTGAGTATTTTCACTTAATAGTTCCTTCAAAATAAAATATTTAAATTCCCACCATTATGTAATATGTATTAAATGTTGGGGTACGAAAAACGGTCAAAAAGATTTATTTTGCACCTTGAAATCCAAATTTTCTCCAGGGAAGACCCCTAGCTTTATTTGTGAGATTTGTGTTCTTCAGTAATGAAAACTACATTTAGTAAATTACTTTATTTGAAGTAATGTTCCCCCTTCCCTTTAAAAGGAAATCCTGCATATGCCCCTACTTTAGCCCGATATTATCTATCCATTCATTCTATGTAGTAAGCATATTTACATTAATGTTCTGTGATGATGAAAATCTAGCACGCATACCACCTGATCCAAGTTTTGATGTTTCAGTTTGCAGAACATGTACAAAGAGCTGAGTACTGACATACCAGGCTTCGAGATACCTTCTCACGGGAATCTCTCCGGCTGGGCGCGGCAAGGTTAGTGTTGGCTGTTCGTGAACTTCTGATCATAATGATTGTGATGGTGCATCTCTTATAGTTGGCAACACTGGATCAGTATCCTTGTAATATGTAATGCAGCGACTTACGGCCAATCAATGGTATCCACTGTTTCACAAAGAAAATTGGAATTTGACAAAGCAGTCTTGCAGACCATAAAATGCTCGACACACTTGAAACAGGATTTTAATGAATGTTGCATCGGCGGCGGGAGGGCTGGGGAGTAGGGAGGGGGCCGGTCTGTGGCAGGCGTGCTGCTGCTGAACGCCTGCCTCACGGTGCGCGCCGGCTGCGCCAACTCCCACAAGGACCAGGGATGGGAGCAGCTGACGGACGCCGTCATCAGGCACGTGGGCACCCGCTGCCGCGGTGTGGTGTTCCTGCTCTGGGGCGCCCACGCCCAGGCCAAGGCCCGGCTCGTGGACCAGGTACCGCACCGCTTTCCCACTTCCCTGCAGGCGTCCCCGTTCGCCGTGAAGCTAGATTCGGTGATCCCGTGGTACGTGATGCTTGCTGTCTCAATTTAATACGTCGAAAGATCCTGGCCAAACAAGTTTTTGGACGTGACGTCTAATACATTGATGAACGCCGGCTGCACGCAAGGAAAAGTGTCCCGTAACGCACATTGTCCCGTTACGCTGTGTCCCGTTACGCTCATTGTACGCTTGCGCCGCATCTATCTCTCTTCCACTCGATTGGAACAACCATCGATTTGACTTTTGAGAGGCACGTTAAACTTGAAACACTCCCATTCGTATACCTACTTTTCCTATCATCGTCCTATCCTTGACAGAATAACACGGATTGGAAGAAGTTAAATAGCAAACGTGTATAAAAGTTATAGTTAAAATAATCTCTTTGTTGAAGTAAAAAACACATTTGAAGGTAAATATTTACTTGGGCGGTATTTCCGAAAAAAAATGTTAAAAATCCGAAAATACCTTTATTTTATGCTCTTCAACTTCCTCTTTTCATTAAAAGTGGCGGAGGTAAGAAATTCCAAATACTTTAGGAGATATCGAATTTTTAAATTTCATCATATGTAGTTGAGCGGTATTTGCGAAAATAAATGTTAAAAATCCGAAAATACCTTTATCGTATGCTCTTCAACTTCCTCTTTTCATTAAAAGCGGCGGAGATAAGAAATTCCAAATACTTTAGGAGATATCGAATTTTTTAATTTTGCAATACAAGACCTGTGGAACCATTCGAGCGGCGCCATTTTTGTTATTTTGCCGTGTGTTCGTGAATACGTGAATCGTGAATGCGTAATTAATAAAATGGTTGATTAGGTCAGGTCAGTTACATTATTAATACTTTCAAACTAAGCCGACATTAAAAATTATATTGTGAATTAATTTTAATGGCTGTTTAGTTTTAAAATATTTATAATGTAACTGACCTGACCAAACAAACCCGGACAGAGGGTGAACAGTAAACTAAAATGGTCGATTAGGTCAGGTCAGTTACATTATAAATACTTTCAAACAAAGGTGATATTAAAAATAATGTGAATTAATTTTAATTATTCTTTAGTTTTAAATTATTTATAATGTAACTGACCTTACCTAACAAACCCGTAACAAAGGATGTACAGTAACAACTCACGTACATTTTTTTGTTACTTATTACTTGCGCAACAATATCAAAATAACAAATAAGACTTTAAAATTAGAAACGTTAAAAACTCACCTAAGTTGGAGGCGGTAATTAAACACAGTTTTAAACAATAATTGAACTAAATAATCACGTATTAGTTCATTTGAATTCTGGCCTATCACGAACAATCACGTGACATCATTATCCAATAAAAAAATAGATACTCGTACGTAAACAAGAAATAATGGTGCACGCACGCCACAGGAATGCGCTGGTTTTGTGCTGAAATTTAAAAATTCGATATCTCCTAAAGTATTTGGAATTTATAATCTCCGCCGCTTTTAATGAAAAGAGGAATTTGAAGAGCATGTAATAAAGGTATTTTCGGATTTTTAAAATTTTTTTTCGCAAATACCGCTCAACTACATATGAAGAAATTTAAAAATTTGATATCTCCTAAAGTATTTGGAATTTCTAATCTCCGCCGATTTTAATGAAAAGAGGAAGTTGAAGAGCATAAAATAAAGGTATTTTCGGATTTTTAACATTTTTTTTCGGAAATACCGCCCAAGTAAATATTTACCCATTTGAATTAATGAGTGCAAATAAAAATAAATTTATCAATTAAATTGTAGATTTCATTTCACTCCTCCTTTGTATCCATTCAAAATAGTGATAATTCAATAAAAATGATTCAATTTTATTCATAAAAGTATGCAATCATTTCATCAATGATTTGTTATGATGTTGTCACGTTAAACTATCGTTCGTAAACCGACTTTACAGACAACCAATTTTTTTATGTCCATGATCTTTCGACTTGTTAATTAAAACAGCAGACATCATGTACCACAGGATCAATGTATACAGGTTCAAGGTTTCACGGATATGTTATATGGAAATTTTCACCACTAATTTTCGTAAGAATTTCACTTACAAAAACTCAGAATACTTAGACATCGATGTTTAAGAATGAAATTACATCCATGAATGTAATAATAATGTAGGTAAGAGGATCAGTATTTTAAAATACTAATACCAAAATATTAAGGTTTCCCTTTGCTTATAACAGAGTTTCCTCAGTCTACTTTGCAATTTTTTGATTCAGTCTAATCTGGAAATAGTCAATTTTTTTTATTTTTGTTATCTCTTGAATTCATGCACTCCACAGTAATTTCAAATAGATTAAATTTTAAATTATACTTAAAGTTTTAAAACTAGCTCTAGGAATAATTTTATCATGGGGACGAGCAAAAGACCAACATAGCAGCATATGATTATTTTTTTAATTTTTATTTTTTATTGTGAAGCAAAATCAAACACCTACCAGTAAAAAATTGGCATTATTCAATACATACATACATACATGCTCATTTGATTCTAGTTTCTTTTATCCATATTGCAGTCAATAAATTTGATAGACATCCATACATGTTGCTTCTTTTAGTGATTTTTGTTTTTGAAGAATCTGCATAACACATCTCTTGTGTACAAATGGCCCTTTTCCACCTTTCCAGAAGAAGCACCATTTGCTGAAAACAGTGCATCCATCTCCGTTGTCTGCGCACAGAGGTTTCTTTGGCTGCAAGCATTTCTCGAAGTGCAACGAGCTGTTGAAGAAGTCTGGGAAGAGGCCGATTGATTGGGCGGACCTGCCTTCGGAGTGAGGACGCATCATATCTCCGTTTATAATGCCTGCACTTTGTACTCGGGCTCGTGTGTACACCAAGTCAAAGAGACACTCAGGAATATTTTTTCTGTACTTTTAAAAATATGATTGTTAGTGCATTGGTTGTTAAGAAGAGGATTGGTTGCTGTAAGCATGTTGCTTATATCAACTGGTTGGAATTTTTCATGTTCCATCATATTAGCATGAGCTGTATTGTTGAAACTCCTGGTCATGGGGTAAAATTCAAGATCTTTAATATGACACAATGATTTTGTGCGATGAACCTAAACTAGAAGACTGAAACTGAAAATTTATTAAAAAAAACTTTTATTATTTTACCTTACACTTTAACTTTTTGTGTATTACTAAATTTTCTTGGTAATGTTACTTCTTGTTTGTGTAGCCAAAAACTACCAAAAACTTTTTTTTTTTTTTACCTATTTTTCTTGTTACATTTTTCATTGTATGTATTTTATTGGTTATGACTGTATTGTTTTATCAATAAACAAAGGTTTGTACAAAATACATTTTGTGTTTGTCAGTTATTTTGCTCGTTCAACCATTGTGATGCCAATACAGTGAAATCTCTTTACTCCATGCACATATGAAAAAAAAACTCAAGTTTTGGTTCATAATAATGAAAGTACTGTTAATAAATGTAAAACATATTTTAGGGAACTGAACATAAGTACTTGCACTCTTAATATAAAGTTTCACTGGAGATATAAAAACAGAACTGCTTGTACCTGCTGAAACCAAGAAAGACTACCCAACATTAAGTTAGAAGCAAAATTGATGAATGTTCACTCTCTCCTCGTTCACTGTATCTTATGTGGACTGATTTGCTGATTGCTCATCGCTTCGATTAATTTGCTACCACCTAAATGACTAACCTGGTAGCACGTTTTGGCATTTTATTTCCATGTTATACATAAACCAAAGTTATCCTGCATAACTCTGCTTTAAGGCTCCCATTTTGCATGTTATTAATCATTGCATTGCTATCAAAGGCCATTTCTGTAAAATTTAAAATTAAGCCTCTCCTGCAGTTGCTATTTCACAAATATTTTCAACAGATATTCATTATAGATAATAAATGGGTTTAAAATGGCATAAGTGCTTATTAGGATCAATTGTGCAACTTAGTCTCAAATTTCTCTTCATTTCTATTATTTTTTGGGCTAAGCTTTCAATCTTTCAATGGATTTAAAAAAAAAAATTAAAGTTTAAAAATAGTGATTGGTGTACTAAATGTCACATCTTTTGTAATGGGAGGGAACTGTTTATATTTTTTGCCCTTCACTGAAATTTCATTTGGTTCATTTTAAATGTTTTTGCCATTCAACTATCTTTGAGTAATGGTAAATATTTGTACCATTGTTTATCACGAGATTGTTTTATGTACTAGCAATTGGTAATTGCTGCATGTTGCAAAGATTGGCGATGCCAAAGTAATGCTGCTCTTGCATGCCACTATGACATTATTATGACATTATTAATACCGTATTTACTTGCATATAGGTCGCGGCAATTTTACCAGATTTGATGGGGGGAAAATGAAGTGCGACCTATATGTGAAGAAAAAATTTTTGAGTAATTATTTTTGCAATACTGTAGAATCCCGCCAATGCGACCCCCCTCTGATGCGTCCATTCTGTTTATACGACCGATTTTTGAGAAACCGTGAAAATTTGAGCAGAGAAAGTCGAAAATTTGAGTAAAATCGGCTGAAAAACAAGTCTGTTACACTTTGTTGGGCGCTGTGTGTTCACATTTATCTTGGCGGGAGCTGTACTGTAAGCAGGCAGGCATACAAAAGACGGCTAAGCGCGTCCACTATCGCAAGAAAAGCCGTCTCAGCTGTCATGTTATCTTACCCGCCCGCAGGAAAAGCCGCTGTGGTAGCTTAACTCCTCCGGCCAGCATTCTCCTCCCCTACCAAACCACCTGCGACAAAAGCCAGGTTGTATAGTCCATTCTCGGTAAAATAAATATTTTTATGGGCTTGTACGACTGTCCTTCGCCGTTAATAAATACTTTATAAGTTTAAGTTATTATGATACAATTTGTTTATTAGTCACACAGCAGTTTCTGCTGAAAAATCACTAATATGTACCTAAAATTTTAATGAATAGAAAAATTTAGCAGGGCCGTAAATATATTTATTTTACTGCATAGTTACTTTTCCATCTGTATTCGAAGTTGGTTTTTTTCTTCTTTTTTTTACGATGTGAAGGGTCGTGGAAAAGATAATTGCTTGAGCTGTCAAAATAAACATTGCTGACGGCAAGGGCGGGAGCGTATCCTGTCGGTCTGTCGCTGTGATTATCTACTCCAAAAACATGTCATAGCATTTCAGGATAGCATTGTTCTTATATCTTTCGTTTATAGCCGAATGTTTTCTACCTGATCCACACAAGTTCCTTCGCCACGTTTTGAACGAAAATAACAACCAGCCGGCTAGCATAGCTGAACTAGACGTGAATTCACTTAGCGTGAGTATTTATCGGAACCCATAACGAAAACCACTGTAGATATAAAAAATCATAACAGGCTATTTTTATTCGTAATTAAATTTACTACAACTTTTATTCTGTGCATTTTTTCAATACAAAGCACTGTTTTCGAGTTATAGTCTACAATTTAGACATTTTAAGAAGTCAGGAATCTAACTTGACTTCAATTTTCTATATTCGGTTATTACGAGTACTTGTTGTTACAACAATTTATCCGGCTATTATCAGCTCTCGTAGTATCGGAGTTTTACAGTACCCGTTAACTCTTTCGTGCACAGCGCGCCGGCCGTTCGCGTCATTAAATTACTGGTGCGACCTATATGGGGGGAATCTTAAATACCAAATTCAAGACCTCAAATTATGGGCGCGCCTATATGCGATGGCGACCTATATGCGAGTAAATACGGTTCTTACGTACATTAGTAACTTCAATTCGGTTTATAGTTAACTAGCCACGTACACACACATAAACATTGGATTTTACTTTACTTTTGTAAAATTTAATAACTTAGAAACATTGATTTTGATTTGAAAACGTTCTGATTTGCAAAGTTTGGTCAAATGCTTTCATATTTCCAAATACTGTGCCAGACGGCTGTATTCTTTACTTTTGCGTGACATGTCGTTTTGCTGGTCACTCTTTATATTCAAAATCTTGAGTGGACAGTCATATTCACCTTTCTTGAAGGTGAATTATGTACAATTTTACCAAACAAACATTGTGAAATTAGAGCCTTTTATTGCAAAGCTTGATGGAACACAATAGCCGATGAGAGATGAAGAAAGCATCAATTTTGCAACAGCAAAATTTCATTAAGTACTAAAATTATGCCTTGAAGTACATGGAAAAGGGGAATGGTCGTGGTTTTCTGAAATCACATTGGAGTGACTACTTGTTTCGAAGGTCAAGTGTGAAAAATTTCATTCAGATCAGAGTAAAGCTGTATACATAGAATCTTATTTGTGTAATAAACAAACAAACAAACAAACAAACAAAAACTCTAGCTGGTAAATTACTTAAACTAAAATGTCTATTTCATCATTTGATGAAATTATCAACACCAGCAAGGTAATATTTGTAGACTTAGCTTTAAGTTACTTTTGTAGATTTAGTTTTTTTTTTGTTCTACTGTAAGTTCTTCAAAGTTTTTTATCATACAAATATTTTCTTTGAATCACTGCATATGTAATGTAATAAATGCTAAAAAAAATTATTAAAATGTATTACAATTACAAAAACATGATTCAACTGCATAAGGTAAAAGAAGGAGGACCAACATTAACAAATTTAGAACTGGCTGAGAGAGTATTTATTCATATCATTTTTATTTTTCTACTAAATGATACATTACAGTCATGCAGTAGCTTGCTAGTTAGCAGAATCAATCCATAATCACAAATGATTACAAGAACTCAAATATTCTATTTTGCCAGTACAGTACCATCTACATGAACAGAATTTTAACTAAATTTCAGCAATTATAATAAAATACATGAAGCAGAATACATGGTATTAAAGAAAAGATAATCTATACAGTCATCCAAAACCAAAAATTATATTCAACCACAAGCTCTTACAGTCAAAATTTTTATTCAAATTTAGCGTCGACTAACTTTCTGCCAATTACCATCTTCACCTTCTTCT
Organism: Bacillus rossius redtenbacheri; assembly: GCF_032445375.1. Lineage (NCBI taxonomy): Eukaryota > Metazoa > Arthropoda > Insecta > Phasmatodea > Bacillidae > Bacillus > Bacillus rossius. Next base: position 42,426,163 of record NC_086338.1, read on the forward strand.
GCCACAGGAGCTGCCTGTTCAGTCGTTTGTTCTGGGAAAGGTAAAAATCTCTTTTATAAGACAGATCACATACAAAGTTTCACAAAGCAATAAATTTAAGACATTAGACATGGACAGATGCTTGAAAACTTGAGCCGAAAGGAGCAAGCAGCTTCATTTTGAGTCAGCTTGAATGTCAAGTTCAATGTACTCTGGGTGTCTATAGAACACAAGAGTCACCTAAAAGTAATGTTAAAGGACTGTGCACAAAGAAGTCCTAATTTAAAAAATACTGGTTCTGCAAGTAATGATATTTAGTGAACAGCCAGTGCAATGTTTATTTTTCAGTAGCCTCTTGCATGAAAATAAGTGATTTTTATCATTAAAATCATTTATTATTAATAGCCACATGTCTTCCAAACAAAAGTATACTATATATGGGCAACTTAAACTTACTGTTGCAAAAAAACTAAGCCTAAGGACCAAATAATGACAATTTAGTTTCAGTGAATTGTGTACGGCAAATAAATTTTCATTCGCTTCTAATGGAAACTTAAATCAAATTATTACTAAAAAATAAATACTGTGTTATTACGCATAATCATCGCACATTTTATCGTAACATCAAGTTTGAAAAGTAGGGGTGTGATTTTTATTTGCAAAAATCTTTTTTGTTAGGTGAAATTATTCATAAAAAATAAACCTATTCATGGTAAGTTTATTTAAAAAGTAGAGTATGCAAAAGCCCTGCAAAAATTTTAATTTATAAGTAAAGTAACCAAAACACTTTTTTCAACTTTAAACAGAAAAATTAAAATAAGACCTGAACGTAAGCCACAATTAACAGAGTGTGGTCTATCAAATTTAGCGAACTTTGCCTTTGACAAAGCGCAAGTGTTGCATGCAATTGGCAAGTTATTGATATTCGATGACTTGCGCGCTCTCTATACATGGATATCAACATAACCAAACATGAATGATGAAACTATCGCAAGCTACATTTTTGTACGTGGTACACTGCGGCGACGAGAATATTTCTCCACATCCAAACAATAGCACTAAAAAAAATATATACAGTTGGTATGTCACCAGCATCTAAAACACATTTTAAAACTGTGAAACATACCTGTGAGCAAAAGTTCTTTAAGGACACCAAACACAGTGCCTTCACTGGACAATGCACTGCAGCAAAGGAAAAATCCACCCAGTGTTGCAATTCAATGGGCCAGGCAGAGAGCACATTCACACCTACCTTCTTCCTTCTGCGGAGGTGTTGCTTTCTCCTCTGGTTTATTGTCGTCGGGCGGTGCAGCCTCCCGCCTCTTGTCGTCTGGACCAGGCGGCATGCGTCGGGGCGGCCCGACATCTTTCACCGGAGCTCTGACAGGAGCCGCAGCAGGTCTGCGATCATCCACGCGCCTGCGACAGTTGCAAAAAAATTAACGACTCGCACAAGGATCCCAACGAACAAGTTCCAAGTAAAAATACCTCATCACGACCTATGTATTCCGCTATGGGAATTGAAGCCCAATCCTACAGTCTTTGTGAAAACCAAATATATATCACATTAAATGATTTAAAATGATACTTTTAACCAAGCAAAAATATATATATATTCTATAATTACTAGTTTTTATCACTGGTGTTATATCGAGAGTATCAAAAGCCCATAGAGATAGATGTCATTGTAAAGACATAGATATGGCTGTTCTCCAGCCCACCAGAAGACCCATGTTCACAATTGATGAGGAGTGGGATCTCCCAGATCTAAAAAAAGCACCCATATACTAAGCTTTTTGGTCCCCCAAATATAACTCTGAATTTAACTAGAGAACTAACTATATTTACGCAGAGTAGAACCCTGTTATAATGTTTATCAATGGATCAACAGGAATAAACATTACAGGCAGGAAATATTGATTTAGCACTTGTCAGTGCTTCAATTTCTTTACCAATGTACTTATCGTGCATTATAAACCAATTTCAAGTTAAAAACACTGATGGGTACAATCTATGCACGAATTTGCTAAAACCAAGTCAAGAATTTTCCTTCAACTTCATGGCACTTCTAGCTGCCTTTTTCTTTGTCTTTACAGTACAGACAAGGCCACATTTATGTAAAATTGTCTCACAATTCACAATAAGAGTTTTAAATGGAAATGCCTACATCCAATTACTCTGCCACTTGAACATGTGGTTTATGTGGATTACTACATATCTACAAATGAAATAAATGAAACCCTGTAAGAAATGCAAAAATCTTTTATTTTGGTTTCCAAGATGAAGGTGCCAACACACGTAACTACAAACATGTGTACTTGTGATATACAAAATACACAGACGTTTAAAAAATATTTTTTTATACATTTCTTGAATTTGAGAAAACAAACAATATAAGCAGGAAATACATAATTTGTGTACCGTTTTACACAGGAAGTAAATAAATTGTACTTATAGGGAAAATGTTGGGACTTTACATATATGATGCCATTAGTAGTGACACTGTACATAGACTAGGATTAATCACTTGCACCCGTACCTTCTAGAATCATCTCCTTCAGGTTCAGCAGGCTTGCTTCTCCAACTACCCATAGACTAAAAAAAAACAGAGAAGGGACTATGCTTAGTAAACTATTACATTTATAGTAAAATACATTACATTATATAAATTCAGGGAATGTAAATCCAATAACTTGGATGCTTACCGCACTGCCACCGCTGCGGTCTGAAGGGCGATCTCTATCTCGGTCGAAACCACCTCTTCCTGCATCACGATCAAAGGCTCCCCTTCCACCTTCCCTGTCACGATCAAAACCCCCTCTTCCACCTTCTCTATCTCCGAATCCGCTTCTTCCACCTTCTCTATCTCCGAATCCGCTTCTTCCGCCTTCCCTGTCTCCAAACCCACGTCTTCCACCATCCCTGTCACGACCAAACCCACCAACCCTTCCACCCTCACGGTCGCGCTCGAAACCTCTACCGCCATCTCTTTCGCTGTCGAAACCACCCCTCCTATCCCGGTCGCCGAAGGACCGGCCCCCGCCGTCTCGCTCAGTATCCTTGCCCGCATCTCCGTCCCTGCCTCGTCGCCAGGAGCTCGAGTCGGTCTTCGCCTCCGGCTCACGTTCCGAGCGAGCTGCCAACAAAAGATCATTCCAGTCTACACTCACTAATCCATGGCAAACTAAAAAGTCTTCTGCATAATTCTTGCAAGATGGTAGAATTTTCAACAGAATGAAACTATATTTGCAAAACTGTTGTAGTAATTGTCCATGATTAGGAAATTACACTATCTTTTTTGATGACAAGATCCCTATTTTCTTAAATTTTAAAAGTTTTTTTTTATAAAATAGGGGTTAATGCATTACAAACAAGATGTGTTCATTAAAAACCAACTTTTTAAACAGAGCAGGGTCGCAATACTTATAAAGTATAGATCACATTTTGAAGTAGTGCATCATAACTAAAAAACAATGTAACATTTAATTTTAAGCCCCTGACACAAAGATGGGTGTTGTATGTTTGAAGCCTGTCCGTCTATGTGTCTATATGTAGCATCGTAGCTCCCAAATGGATAAACCAATTTCAATCCACTTTTTTATTTTCATTTGAAGGTTAGTTTCGTCGGTATGGTCTTAGTTTTCATTTGTTAGCAAAGAGGTGTCTTACTAACTTAAAAAATATAGTAGATAAAGCAGTATAGTAGTTATTTATTACTCTACATTGTAATACCCTATCAAAATTAATATAATGGAACACAAACATAATCTTTTTGCATAAACATGATGTATGTGACAAACACAGGGGAATAACAAATTTATGTAGGTATATCATTGTGGGGGGGAACGGAAATTGCAGCAAGCAGATTGTAGGTACGTTGTAATCAACGGGAATTCATTGCATCAAACAAGATTAAAACGGGACCAAAATAAAATGGTGCAAATAACGGAAAGAGTAAAAGTCTGTACCGGTAATGTAAAATCCGGGTTCTACTGTATTAACTGGAGGTGGGTGGGGGGGGGGGGGGGGGGGGGGGGGGAAACTTCAGAAACACTTATAAACAGCGACACATTGCCGAATGCTCGAAAAATGTATAAAGGTAAATTAAAGGTAAGAAGGCACATTCAAAACTGCCATTTACAATAATCTCCCAATATAATTTATAGATCATGGAATTAATTCACAGCAGTCTAGTGAGGCAATTGGTGGCTGTATTGAAAAGGAGGAGGAGGAAAGGAAACACCACTCACGAGCCGGTCTCCAGGCATCCTTCTTGGGAGGCAGGGGCTCCTCCCTGGCGGCGGCCGGAGCGAGGCCCCCCCCGCCCTTGCGCCAGTCAGACCTGTCGGCGGCCGGCAAAGCGGCGGCAGGCAGGGTGGCAGGGGGGGCCTCCGCGGGCTCCCTGTCGCGCAGCTGTGCGGGAGGGGGAGGCACTGCCCCGCGACCCTGCCGCCAGCTCGACGACTGGGACGTCTGGGCCAGCAGCAGCCTCTCCTGCTCCAGACGCCTCTCCTCCGCCTCCGCCTCGCGCTGCCGCTGCTTCTCCGCCTGCCGGTCCAGCATCTCCCGCTGCTTCCTGGACCCCCCGCGCCACCCCCGCAGGTTAACGCCAAAACACGCACATCAACGGTAACAGGAAAATCCACGTGGATACCGAAGGCCAACTGAAGTCAGTTAAAACTGTGCAAAAGTACACGTAGAAACAACTGACAATGGGTAAGAGCTCTGGATGACTATGAAAAGAGAAAATATGATAACAGTGAAAAACTCTGAAAATCACAAAAAATATAACACATCAATGATTAATCAATAGTATTAATGCTATATTAAAAGTACAATTCAATTTATAAAGGCTGTTAAAAGGAATAATAATTGCTATTTCTCAGTAGTTCAAAAATAAGTTTCACACAATGAAACTGTTGCAAAAATTTTTAGAAAAATGATCTATTCTCATAACCACAGAGAAGACTGCTGTAATAGACTGTACGCTGATATTACTACTGGAACCAAGTTATTACATTTCTGCCCAATTCCCAAAACCAGAAATTCTTGAGTGCTTTCAGTAATATTCACGTCCAAATGTTGCCTCACCTGTATTCTTCCTCCTGTTGCTCCTTCCTCAACTTTTCCTTGCGTTCCTCCTCCTCTCGTTTCAAACGTTCCTCTTCCAGTTTCTGCCTTTCTTCTTCTTCCTTCTTCCTCAGTTCCTCCTCTTCCCGCTCTTTTATCCACCTCGAACGACGCTCCTCTTTGCGCTCGAGTCTCCTTTCAGCCAGTCGCTTCTCACGTTCCTCCTCCAGCATCTTCTCAAACTCCTTAAGTTTCTCCTACACACAAGATACAGTGCTTGACAACAACCTCTTTATAATTGTTTGGTTGCAAGTGTAAAAATAACCACTAACAAAGATGAACCGATACTAAAATAGTTGAACCGAGTTGAGAGAGTAACTTAAATCAACTCAATTCGTATGTCGAGTTCTTTGTACTTGACAGGAATAGACTTCAACAGAAAGTTTCCCTAAAACTGTATGTATTACATGAGCATGACCATGTACATGTGTTTTTGTATTTCATGTAGGTGAAGCAATGGTGTTTACTTGCCTACAAATTTCAAACACCATAAAACCAATGCATAACTTCCATTATTAGAACTTTAGCTACGGCTTATTTTACACTTCAAATCAATTGTAAAAATTTATAAAAATACATTGTCAAATGATGGTACATTCTGCAATGCACATATTTAAACACAAAAAACCTATACAATCCTCAATGCAGACTTTTAAGCCACACCATAATAATTATAAATACAGTAGAACCTCGATGATACGTTCCCGTTTCATACATTTTCCCGTGTCATACGCCGATTAATTTTGGTCCCGCCGAAAGTTCTATATTTACAATGGTTTACTTTCCCGGAACATACACTTATAAAATCTTTAATTTCCCGTTTCATACGTTTTTACGAAGCGGAAAAGTCCTAAAATTCACAATTTTTTTTTTATATTCCTCCTGATAAATTACGTTTTAATGCTTTTATTTTGAAAAACGTTCATTGTTTACCTTTGCAAACGTAAGAAAATAACTTTATCGCACCATAGATATGGATAGTATCGGAAAGACTGTGCACTTCGCTATTAGCATCTATGGCCAGCACCAAGCGAGACTAGTGGCGCGAATGATTATGAAAATGGTGCACGCGATTTACCAAGGCACGGATCTAATATTTTGTGCATTCATTAATCTTTGAACTGAATATACTTGTTTGTTATTGTTTTCTTACGATCGGATTGTTTTATATTTTACGTTTCTCAAGTTAAAATTTTATTGAAAATTGTTCTGTTGCATAAAGTTGTTTGTAAAATGAAACAAACCAGCAAAAATTTCTGTTTTTCTTTTTACAATAGCCTAATTTTTTTATTTCTAATTTAGGCTTGGTGACCTTTCCCCTCTCCAAGAAAGGACTGCTTTACTTGATTATGGACTGTATTTTACATTTCTGGTAGTTTTATTATATGTATATATAATGATGAATTCATATCTTTCATTAATATGATGCAATTATTTACACATTATGTATTTAAGTTTAATCTGACATTGGGCTGGTATGCTAGATTGAAATTTTTTTTTATTATTGCCATTCCCTTTTCATACACTTTCCCGCATCATACACCAATTTTGTGCCCTCCGTTGAAAAGTGTATGACAGGGGTTCTACTGTATTAACAAGCTGATGTTAATCATACAAACTTTACAACTTTAATCACATATTTTCTGAAAGTATAGAGCAGTAATGGCCTGCAGGTTATTTTAGGATCATTAGTACTTGAACAGTGATTAATGACTGCTTATAAAAAATCAAGTAAGATAACATGTGCTCACAAAATTTCAATTGTAAATTATACTTTACAAGTGTAAAATATGAACGCTGTGATTTATCAAGCATTGAGCAGAGTTACTTGTACATTTGTTCCAACACAAAAATAAATAATATAAATTAAGGAAGAGAAAAGATTTACGTGGGGGAAAACAAGAACATTTGTAGCTGTTGATACTGAATAGACAGTACAAAATACAACATTTTAATAGCGTGTCCACACAAATCTGTAACAAAATTTCCTGAACTCTTCCAGACTAAAATATCAAATCCCGTCCAATTTATTTATTTTTAAATAAATTTGAAATTTTCTGAAATAAAGAGAAAAAAAAAAAGGCTTTCACAGTCTGGACAATCACAGATGAGCATGAAATTTTCCCATCAAATTGCCATCATTGGGGAATTTCCGTGACTTTTATTTTTTCCTTCAGAATTTCTTTTCCTTACTAATTCAACCCTCCTTGACTTTCCACAACGTGGTCGTCCCGCAGTACAGAGCCATGGAAGGTAGTTAGTAGTTACCAGGTAGACGGTGCGGCGCTCGGTGCGAAGCTTCTCCAGGAACGCCTCCTTGTCGGCCTTCATGCGCGCCAGGCGCTCGCGGTGCTGCACCGCCAGCTCGCGCTCCCCCACCACCAGCTGGATCCGCTCCGCCTCCTGCTGCTCCCAGAAGGCCCGGTCCTGCACCTGCTTCTCCTCCAGCGCCTTGCGCAGCAGCGGTATCTCCTCCACCCGCTTGGCCCGCTCCAGGTAGTCCACCTTCTTCTCCTGCGACTTGAGCTTCTGCATGAGCTCGCGCTTCTCCTTCTGCAGCTCCTCCATCTCGCGGGCCGCGATCTGCTCCGCGTCCAGCTTCTTGATGTCCTGCCGTCCACACGCCGACGAGTCTCACGCTAACACACTAGAACCTCGTGCAATTGGACGTAGTTATGCAAAAAAAGGAACCAACCCACAATTTTGTTACATTTTTTTTTTAAAATAAATTAAAATAGTACAAGGTTGATCGTACCGTCCTTGCTATTATTACATCAGTATTCATACTAGACCATTGAAATTTATACCCACATTTATGTTATCAATAGGAGAATCACAATTTATAATTAACTTCAACTCCAAAATACCGTATTGGTCCGAATATAAGGCGACCATTTTTACATAAACGAAAGATGCAAAAATTGGAAGTCGCCTTATTTTCGCACCCAAGACGTCAGAACCGCAAACATTAGTTCCAAGCTGAAAGCTACAGTAGAAACATTGTTTAACAAAACGTTCACAATTTTTTATATTAACTAAAACTTTGTTACCTCACACGGGGAAAAACGATAAATCCACCTAATATTGCAGTAATTCACAATTGTTTGAAGTTGAAAATTAAAATATTTGTTCTTGAGTAAAAACGTGAATGTTGAAGCATCTCAAAATGGCAACCTTTTATTTCACAATTCATATTTGTACTTTGTGTACAATCGCGTGTTAACATCTACGGTAATTTATCTTCAGATTTTTAACGGAAATATTTGTACTAAAATATCACAGTTATTTTCAGAACGATTGTTTACGTTTACAAACATTTCGGATGTAATGTTTAGAAATTCACGGCTGCCAACTGTCTTTCCACAATATTTCTTTGTTGTAAAACGAACATTGCCGAACACGCACGAAGACGCCATATTAACAGGAATTTGGTACGTTGCTTCAAAAGCTATTTTAATAATCCACTCTTTATTTATGTAAAAACCTTTCATAATTATAATAGATTATTCTTTCAAATTCATAGAACAGACTCTCTCTGTCAGAGAGTAATATGGACAAATATACGCGGTCACGAACCGAGTTATTCATGGCCGTATGCTTCATCATGTCAGCTAGCCACTTGTTTTGTTCCGGCAAGATGCATTCTTTGTTTGCTTTTTTTACGTTTAACACACTACTAAATAGTAATACGCCTTGTTCTGTGGTAATACGTAGCTTAAGGCTGTATCCGAATACTGGCCTAATGGATCCCTTAGCTAAGGGATCCACTAAAAGTGCATCGTAGTGGACGCGGCCATCTTTGTGTTGAATCCGAATTCTCACAAGGGATGCCGATGCATCCCTTCACGCATCCACTAATTCGAGATTTCTAGGGATGCGACACTCGCATCCACTAACGCGTCCCTACATCCATTAGCTTCGGAATCGGGTTTTATTTTGTTTGTGTATAATATTACTTCAGATTTTCAGCATAATATTTGTTTAAAACATTATAAGCGAAAGTGATAACTTAAACAGAGACAAATGAAGACGTTAATAAATATAATAAAAATACGAATTTAAACTTAAAGGATAATTCAAAACTCATAAGTATTTTTAAAGTTTACAATTTATAAAATGTATTTTATTTGGATCGCTAACATCTATAACATACACGTTACATTATTTTTTAATTGGTAGGTATTTATTATTTACGTTTTGCTGAATATTCGTAGATATTCCTACACAAAATGGCTGCGAGAACATTAGTACGACTGACAGTCAACAGGTGGTGCTAGTAGTAAAAGTATTCGGATACTATCCATCCATTAGAAATGCGTCCTCTACATTGTGGCTGCATTTGCTAAGGGATGTAGGGATGTGTGTGCTAAGGACGCATCCCTATGTATTCGGATACAGCCTAAGTCAAACGGAAAGTTAAATGCTGTATTTTAAGAGTGATTAATAGCCATTGTAAAAATTTTAAATTCGTAGATACAGTAAACTGTGAAAAATGAACAATCACACAATCACACATCGGTGGAACGGCGGGGAACGAGCTCTAGACAAATAAACAGCTCTGAAGAAGACAATTATGCAGCTTCATTAGAGTAAACATACGAAAAAATTTCTAATGTAATACTTAAAAATGTAAATATTTTCTAATTGTTTTCTTTTGACTTTTAGGGTAGGCCATTCAAACTTATTTTAAATAAGTAATGTGATAAATATAAATTAATTGTTATACATAAATGCAAAAACGATTTATCAACACAAAATGTATGTCTAATGAATTTTCACATTAATTTCTACCAAAAATTATTTTTACATTTGTTTGGCCTCCTGAAACTGCAGGTCGCCTTATATTCGGGGTCGCCTTATATTCGGGCCAATACGGTACTCAGAATAGGTTTCGTGTGGGTATGGATCCTTTTTTGCGTAACTACGTCCAATTAACTGCTTTATAACAAAATCGTCCCCAACAAAAAAGCATCTGATAGGTCTCTCCACAACACCGTGTGCGGTGAAACCTCGCCAATACATCGGTCAATCCAAAATCCTCGTCACTACAAACCAGTTTAAATCCCCTGCAACATGAATAGGATGTTCAGTCTTAATTCGTTTGTATAATTACGAAATACCAGATGATATATGTAATTCGAATTTCGCACTGTGGCCAAAAACTAGTTTCACATATATTTTAGCTCTGATAATACAAACCATTAAAGCTAAACCCCGTACTTGCGTTCTCATTTACGTTTCCCGCAGTTAATAATATTTTCTTTAGGTCAAATTTACATGACATTAAATGTATTGCAATACTTTAACTCAAGATATACCGTGAAAATTACTTTCTCCTCGCTATTCAAGTTTCGTTTACACCATAAAAACCTGGTTTTTATTTACATAAAACTCATTTACAACTTTCTCGCGCAATACAAATTCCCAACAAATATGATAAAATGTTTCAACAAGTGACAGAAAGTTTTTAAAATAACTAGTACACCACAAATATTATTAGACAATAATTAGCATGTTCCCCACGAAGCCTTCCACACGCTAAGAATCAACTCTGTTCGAAACTCGCAAAAAGGGCCACCAGCGTAAGAACACGCAGCACTCGTTCCCCCTCAGGACGAGCGCCAGCCGGTACTCACGTCCTCGTCCAGCTTCTTGAGGATCTTCTGGCCGTGGGAGGTCTGCGATATCTGCTGCATCTTCTCCTTGAGGTGGCGGTCCTTGATCTGCTGTATCTCGTTCTCCTGGCGCTTCCGCTCCCGCTCCTCGCGCTCCTGCTCCAGACGCTTCTGCTCGGCCAGCATCTGCTGCCGGGCCAGCTCCTCCAGCCGCCGGGCCTCCTCTTCCTCCTGGCGCCCCCAGGGAACAAACACAGCGTTACAGCACGCCCTGCGGCCGGCTCAGGGACGAGCTGACCTTCCGGCTCTGCAGTCCTGCCCGGGCTGGGTGCCAGTCTCCTCTTCCTCCTGCCGGCCCCCGGGGGGGGAACAAACACACCGGTACAACACGCCCTGCAGCCGGCTCAGGGATGAGCTGACCTTCCGGGGAATAGACACTTCACCAGGGCGACGTCGAGGACTGGCGGTAGACTCAAACATCCGCCGAGCACCTCCTACTGCCAGCTCATTCAGCCGAGCGTTACGGATAATTGTAGGGAATTGCGGTTGCAATCTGAACTTGAAATAATTTACCATGTTTTTTTTTTTTTGCATGTTAGTGCAAGGCGAGTTGCGTCATAAATGTGTGAGCTTATTGGCCAGAAGATATAGAAATTTGTGAGAAGAATCACTCGTTTCATGTGAATCCATTTTACGCACAAATTATTGACTGATCGAGTGATCGTACGACCTACTGATGGACATGATGATGGGGTTCCAGGTAAGACTCAATGGGATGTAAGCTCCAAACAAATCATGTCCATCCCTAGTTTGAGTTAATTGAGGTGTCTTGGGAACCAGTTTGAATATTTGCAGTCCTGCAAGCTGTCAGCCCGGGCTGGGTGCCAGTACGTACCTGTAATTAACTATACGAGGCAGACTTCAAAGTTCCCTTTCCGTGTTTCAGGAAACTTTATCAAGTCACTTGCTGAACTCCGATGATCAGGTTTGGCTGTGGCATCAGCAATGTATGACTCGTTACGCGTGAATGTGCATCAATTTATTATTAGAAAATATACAGTAGAACCCTGTTATAACGAATCTGAAGGGAGTAGTTTATATGTTCACTATAGAGGGGAAACTTTATATCTGGGAAAACTTTTATATTGGCAATACATACTCAAAAGCAAAATCTTAACTACACATAGGCCTAAGCCAAGAAAAGAAGGAATGGAAATACTCAAAGCAACAGTTTTATGAGCAAATGCAGATATTATTTTTAATGAACTATACATGTACAAACTTTCTATTACCTAATGGTTCTTGGACATCGGCGTATTATCCTTTTTTCAGGCATTTAATACTCTGTGACATTTTCGCAGCTTGAGAAAGAAGATTGTTCAGTTTGTTTAATATTGTACTTAATGTGGATGTTGTAATTCCCAGTTCCTTTGCTATTAACACGTGCGGGACAGTGGGGTTAAAGTCTACCTTTTCAATAATGTCCAGTTTATCTCGCACAGATAATGCCTTACGTTTTTTACCGCGTTTTTCACCCATTTTTATGTACGTATTTCTTATTGAAGCACATATGCAGCTTAATAAAACGAAATTCTTTTTACCGTCAAAAGTAAATAAACGAAAAATAACGAGTCTGGCGCATCAAAGATCACTACTTATCATTTAGTATTGCAGTTGCTAAAGCTGGAACGAAATTTTCTCACTTTCTATGGAAAAATTTAGTCCACAGAGTTCTATCTAGTGGTAGTCTTACGAACCTTACTCGATCAAAATGTCCGAAACGTGAACGATAAAAATGAGACGTAAAAATATTGAATTTGCTGCTATAATGTACATACGTATTTGTGTGGCGGTAATTTATTTTTTATTTTGAATACATATTAAATGTACACGCGTTCGCCCATTCTTTAACTATGCAGGGAAAACTATTTTTTATTTTCACCAAACTGATCACCATTTCTGGCTACACGTAGCATACCGAGGCCACTCGAATACGACTTGTTTATAATATGAACAGTGGACAATCGAGTAGCGTATTGCGGAGAAAAACTTCAATGTGATCCAGAATAGACGTTTTGTGAAAAAAAAACTTGTAATTATATGAAAATATAGAGAAAAATGTGCATTATGTCGGCAAAATTTGTTCGTGGTACGCGGGAAAACGTATCAACATTGACAAAAGTTGTGCGCTATATCCAATAAATTAATACATAACCTCACATCATTTTGGCGGGACTGAGACGGAAATTCACAATAAACGGGAATTCATTATAGGCGGGTTCACTATAAACGGGTTCTACTGTACTTGTATTTTTTTTAATCATTTATGGCTTGGTTAGTTTTTATTTTAATGTTTCTAACAGAAAAATTTTAAAACCATTGTAACTATAGCAATGAAACAAAGATTTTTCAAAAACTGTTTTATAAGTCAATCTTTAATATATTATACTTTAAGTAAATCATGAAAATCTTATGTGCTTAATTTTTTTGTTTAAATTTTATTTTTTCTAGTGATTTGTTGATTTAGTTTTTATTTTATTATATTTGTAAGTATTTTTCATTTTTCAAGGCTATAATTATTAAGCTTATCTTGCATTTACCTATTTCATAAATATTTATGCGGTAAGTGTGAGACAAGACAGCATTCCTTAATGTCACCACTTAAAATAAGATAATAAAATAAATAAATAAATAAAATTGTGGCATAAGTGTATTGTAATGAGATGTATTCCACTACAGGTTGGGAAAAAAAAAATGTTTTTTTAAGAGAGTGTTTGACACATTAAAAGTTTTATCCACTAGTTGCACGATTGACTGATAATTACAAAATTAAAAAAAATTTCACAACCATACTTGGTACTAACCTTTTTAACATCTGGCAGACGTAGCACAATGGCACCATTCATAGTGCTTTTCACGCACTGCTCAGATATTTTAACTAAATAATTTATACTTACAAGTAACATACTCAATAAAAACCAACACAGGAAGAGTTATTTACACACACACTCAATACACACAATAATTATAATTTTTTACCCCAAGTTATAAATTCGCATAAGAGTTGCACAACACTTTATTAAACAAAAAATTGGCACAAATTATGCGACCCATGCAGGGGCGAAGCCAGGAGGAGGGAGGGGGGGGGGGGGTAAGGTGTTCAACCACCCCCCCCCCCCCCTCATCAAAACCTTTAATTAATTTCTTATTCATCACTCCAACAAATTTCATATTAAAATTAATAAAATTTTTACCATTACAATATTTAAATTTAAGTACCGAAGAAAACTGCTAAAATAGCACTATTTTACACCTTAAAATCCAAATTTTCCCGGGGGAGAACCCCCGGACCCCACGCTTTAATACGGGGGGGTGCGGCACGCTTCTTAACATCCCCCATATACAAATCCTGGCTACGCCATTGGACCAATGTGGGTAAATACAGTACTACTGCAACTCATCACTATTTTATTTTATAACTACAATGCTGTACAATACATTTGCTAAATTGAAGTAAAGAACAACCACCCGTAGGCGAGTAGTAAAAGTTACCCTGACGGTGTTGAGACGCTCCAGGTACTCCTTCCGGTCCTCTATGATCTTGTGGCGGGCCAGGATGCGCTGGTGTTCCCGGTTCTTGGTCTCGTGGTAGTGCTGTACCATCTGGGCCCTCAACTTCTCACGCTCCATCTGCCACCACACACCGCACCCGTCAACTCTCTATTTACAAATCAATATTACCAACCATGCCAAAACAAAATTACCAGAACATGTGGAATATCCATTAGGTTCATTCACCGCCCACACTGACGAAAACATCAACGGGACGACCAACAAATTACTCTCAATTCGATGTCTCCGAGCTATAAATCACAAATAATGGAACGTGTAATTATTTTTTTGCAGAACTGTCAGCATTAATTTAAATTTGAAACAACCTTTCAAGTAATTTATTACAAAAAAAATACTAATTTATTTAAAAACACACGTGCCAAGTTGTTAATTTCATTTTCTTGGCCATTAATATAAACTAAGAGATTTTACTGTAAAATTATTTCGGTAGCTTTTATTGCCATGTGTTGTTTGGTCACAAGTATTCCGAACCGGATATGTACCACGTATTATTTCCGAGCCGTGAAAGGGTCACGCAGGTCTGCTATTAAAGTCATTCAGGGAACGGACACTCAAACGAAAACGACGGCAACCGCGACGGAACGAGACGGCCGACACGGCGCGTCCACCCACCTTCTTCTTGGCCGGGTTGATGGAGCTCATGGCCCGGTGCAGCACGCACGCCATGTTGACGAGCTGGCTGCGCACTTGCTCGGACGGCATGCTCTGCAGCGTCGGGCCCTCGGGGTGGTCCTCGCGCTGGGCCTCCGCCAGGTCCATCCCGAAGTTGATGCAGCCGGAGCCGTGGTCTATGCGGATCTGCCAGACAGGTTCGCCCGATTAGTTTTGATTCATCATTCCGAAAAAACACGTGTTTACATGCAACTAATATTCCGCGATTACAATTCACAGAGTTCTCTCTTTTTTTCCATGATAACTGAACTTCATATCAATTTTTATTGAGCTACTGTGAAGAGTGAAAAACAAATTTTAAAAAAATATATTTTCTATGCAATTATAATTAATTATAAAAGAAATACAGGAAAGCTTCACTATAAAGAACATGAAGGGACCAAAAAATAGTTGAGTTTGTTATACTGAAGTTCTTTATACTGAAACATAAGCATTGTTATAAATATGTATACCGATAAACACATGAAACACCTTAAGTGTACTAAGGTTCAGTATCACAGTCATTAGTCTATGGCCGCTTGAAGAACCTGTTCACATACTCTCTGCTGATGCTTTGTCTATGGTCAGGAGACACATTGTAGACAGAGCTGCCAACCTCAAATCACACCCATCATTAATGACAATTATATGGAAAAAGTACATGTAAATCATGCACGATAAATTTTTCCTGAGGAATTATAACACACACAAGATAAAATAAGGACAATAATATGCAAAAAAAAAAAAATGAAAAATGTAGGCCTATGCATATGAATACAATGAAAATTAATGAATCAAAGGAAAAAAAAAACTATTTGAACAATACAATCATCTGAATATGTAAGAAATGTCAATAATTTTACAGGAAATTTTCAACCTTCAATTCAAAGTATGCAAAGTTATACTTTTGAACAATTGTCTTTTTATTTGCTTCTTTTATCCTGGTTGGATAAGAACTGTCTTATAAACAAACAACAGAACTTGTAAACAATAACTCTGCGTTAGTTACTTTCGTTTCTTCAGATGTAACGAAAAAACTATGATATGGATTTATTGCTCGTCATGACTATAAAATATTCCGCATGTTTCTTTAATTCAATGTGCCCTCTACAGTCATCCCTTCCAACGTGTGCAATCGAAAAGTCACAAGTGCATACATTACAAAACGCATGGTGTTCCAAAACATTTGAAGACGACAAGCATCGTCATTCTTTTGAATAGTTAGGTCTTAGGTCGAAAGTTTTGATGAATTGCGTTATTTTTTTTTCTCCCCCATATACACTTTTGTTCTGTCACACGCTTCATTTCTACAACCGGCACTGAAGAACACAACGCTATTGAAAAACGTAAAAAATTTCACGCCTGTAGACACGACAAAAACACTATGGACTGTGATGAAAAAAATGACTTTCAAAAAATAAATTAAAACACAGGTTAGCCGAAGTACCGTACAAAAATTATCGTAATGTAAGTAGCCAAAAAACGAAAAATCCGAGAATATGTACTAGTTGTATCGTACAACGGACGTAATACCATTCCAATATTATTTCAAAACACGAGAATTAATCTACTAATTTCGATAGTACGTGCGCACACATACTAGTTCCGTTATTGTTTTTGTTTACGTACACGCTGTTACGTTTGAATAAGAAAATTAAAAATAAAGAACAAGTTTTTGGATGGTAATTTTTTTCATAATGTGCCTCAAGGTTGTTCGTTCAAGTGAATATTTTTGTTTCACGAAGAAACGGACCGTCGTAAAATTCGTTAAGATGAAATAAAATTCAAGGTTATTATATACGTTTTTGGCGGGACCAAACAATGAGTTCGGTTAAGTGAAGTGTTCGTTTAACTGAAGTTCGTTGTACTGGTGCTTTCCTGTAATGGGTTCATGTACATATGTACACATGTTATCAGTTATATTCACTTGGCATAATAAAAAAACTAACTTTAATTTTGCACGGACTGGAGTGATGATAAAAATACAGTTGGTAATGAATAAATTACATCAAATTAAAAAATTTAAATAAATGCTCAGTATTCGATAGTAATGTATAAACAAATGTATAAAAATAATTATTTAATTTAGTAAAATAAAAAAAAACCCTAAATAATGAAAATCAATAAATAAGCCGAGTGTTTAAACTTAACTATTAATTTCAATTATTTATTAAATAATTACGTAATATTTATAATGCAGATAAATTACATGTCCGGGAACATACTACTGGCTCGCTGTAGGAAAGGTTTTGATGGAGATTAAAAAATCTGACGAAAACTAGCTTCCGCTGCGCAGCTCAGGTTCCCCCCCACCTTCTCCGCGACAGGGAATTTCCGTCACTCCCCTCTCCGTCGCAAAGAAGGGAGTGGGGGGAAACTAAGCCGCGCAGCGGAAGCTAGTTTTCGTCAGTTTTTTTTAATATCCATCAAAACCTTTCCTACAGCGAGCTGGTAGTAACTTCACTTACGCAAATAAACATGAAAATACACTTGAAAAAAATTTCTATCACTAAGAATCACAATAAATAAATGGTTTTTTAATGATGTGCAGAGATGCTAACCTTGCGGAGTGCCTGTCAATAGTGAGCAACATTTGGAATAATAAAGAGTAAAAAAAAAGGGAGGGGGGGGGGGGGGTCTGGGTGCCCTCCCCCGGGAAAATTATGTTTAGTAAGTGCAAAATGGTGCTATTTAAACCATTTTCCTGGTAGAAATACCAAAATTATTTTAAGAAACATTTTCTGAAATAGGAGACTGGGGAGGGTTGATACCGTATTTGAACAAATAATGTCTGCTAAACACATAATACAATCAAAACATGGCCTTAAATCCATGTAAGATCTCCGATACTGCTGATTCGGTAACCCGCTAGATTTCTTCGAACTTGAAGGGCACATATTTTCAGTGATAGAACTTTTACGTATCGACATTTTCTGTCATCATATCGCAAATAACACGCCAAATGTAGTGTAGCATACACACGGAATCAATACACACATAACCGACACACCGGAAAATAACAAAGCAAACCGAAACGGCATAGATATATTTAGTCATTACTGGACACTTGAAAATAACATGTTACGAAACGTGAGTCTACGGCATTTCGTTTCACAAGTGTGACTTCACACATGCATATATCTATGGAACCACGAACAAAACATACCGCATATTGCTGCGACGTGATGTAAACAAACCGAAAAACCATAACATGCATTAAATCCGTAGTTTTAACCTACCATCCGTATTGCCGTAGTCAAGTAACGAAAATCGTAGAAACTACGGAAAATCCGTAGTACTTGGCATCTCTGGATGTGACTCAGTATTCAATAATAAATATTATTTTTATTTGCATGTAGCCTGCGGGAAATGCCATCGCGCGATTACAGGCGTATCGTCGAGGAGAGAGGCCGGCGCACCTGCATGTCGTTGTGGCGCACGCAGTCGACCAGCAGGCGCTCCAGGTGGAAGGCGGAGGCGAAGACGGCCAGCTCGACCAGGCGCTCCGTGCGCACCGTCTGGTACACCTGGGACAGCTGGCGCACCAGGCGCACCAGCGTGACGTCCTGCAGGGCGCGCACGTACTGCTGCAGGTGGGCCCCGCCCTCCTCGTCGGCCAGGCGCCGCGTCGCCCCGTGCACGCGCTTGCACAGCAGCAGCGGGTCGAACTCAACCTCCAGCCAGAGGTACAGATCCTGGAGCTGGGGCGACGCCAGCGACACCACGTTCACCCGCACCTGCGAGGGACCACACGCGCTGCACTGGTCGGCAGGCCAAACACACCACGCAGTTCGGTACTAATTCAAGTTGAGAGACTGCAGCTTCGCGGTAGTCGAGGGCCAAACACCACACATCGCGGTAAAAGGTTTCAAATCCCTCATTCCAGAGTTCGGTACTAATTCAAGTTGAGAGACTGCAGCTTCGCGGTGGTCGGGGACCAAACACCACACATCGCGGTAAAAAGGTTTCGAATTCCGCATTGCAGAGTTCGGTACTAATTCAAGTTGAGAGACTGCAGCTTCGCGGTGGTCGGGGGCCAAATACCACACATTGCAGTAAAAAGGTTTCAAATCCCGCACTGCAGAGTTCGGCACTAATCCGGGTGCTCACGTTCAGATTTTTTTTTAATAGGATTATTTCGAATGCAAGGGTGCATGAATTATTGTGCTCTCGGTACTGTGCAGGATCGGGAAGAAAATTTCAGTCAGGAAAAAAATTTTCAGTAAGAAACGGGACGAGATCAGGACCCATTTTAGGTTACAAAAAAAAAAAATTCTCAACTACTTCAAAAAGGAAAATTACCATTTGTGTAGCCCAAAACCTCGTAATTATACATTGATAAAGGCAGGTAATTAAAACAAAAAAACTTTATTGGCAATATAGTGACAAAATTAGCTTATGATACTTTTTAATAGGAAACAAACATATAGCTGTTACACGTTTGATTATATATAATATATGTATTTTCAATCACAGACGAGACACTTTTCGTGAGAGTAGTAAAATAATACCATTATTACAGTCCCTCGAGTTTATAAATCACAAGATTATAAGATAGTATGAGCTCTGATGATAACTATGGTACTTACAATGTCTCTAAGCAGAGAGGCTCGTGTCGGTGGCTGACTAAGTCCAAGCAGTATTGCCAGTCGCTGCGCCTTCTCCAAAGGGCTCTTGTCGGTCTCGATGAAGCGGTCGAATTCCGGGTGAGCAGATGGGAGTGGGATGGACAGTGTCGCAAGCAACACGCGACAGGCCAACCTAACATAGGGAAGAACTCCAACCATGGTCATGACAGTACTCTCATGAAAAAGATGTCAAATTATTTTTAATTGGGGGAGAAAAAAAAAACTTTCTGTCTCTCCCGCAGAGTTATAAAGTATGAATCGTAACAAGATTAAAACCCAAAAGAGAGATTTTTTTTTAACTTTTATTATAAATCATACTATTGCATTTTGAACACTATAATTCATGAAAAATATATTACATATTGTAATTTGTTTGAGCAATTGCTGCGAATCTGTTCCCTTGCTGTGAATTGGTTTGGACACGTTCTGGAATACAGTCCGCGAGTTAGGTTATGGCAGTCCCAACATGGCAGTGCTTATTCACTACCTTACCTAAAGTCTTAGAATACAGCCATAAGTACCCTACTTGTCAAAAGTCGTACTATTCACTCTACATCTAAGCCTAAAAACTTTTAATTTGGTGTGAGACGATTAATATATTCAATTGTTTGGTAATCAGCTGTCAATTTTCAATGTGACTGTGAGAGTGATATGTAAAAGTTTTGGTCACAAGTAATTCCAGCATAATTCCAGGTTTTTTTTTAACCCGCCAATGAAAAATTCATGCATATTTCCCGCTTTTCCTGAAATTTAAGGCTGGTGGCCACCCTAACAAACCTAGTTATCTAATTTTTGGACAGTTTTGATAACATACGCAGTACATGTCAAAATACGAAATGTTAATCAATACAGCCCTTCTTTTTTTATTGATATAAAAATGTTGGCCGGGAGTAAAATAACGCTGTTAATAGCCAGAAAACGGACAATACCTTTGCAGTTCCTCGGGAGTGATGTTCTTCTTCATCTCCTTGGACAGCTGGAACAGCTTGAAGAGAGCCGCCGCGTGGAACAGGTAGTTGCCGGCCTTCCAGAACACCATGGCCAGCTTCTGATAGTAGTTGGCCATCGTCTTGGGCACGGGAAGTTTCTTGGACAGATTCATCAGTCCGTGGATGTCTTCTATGGCTTTGTATGCTTCCTGGATGGGAGAAAGAAAAAAAATACACTGTTGAGCTGGACACCAGGAGTCTACCGAAGAAAGATTTACTATGGAAAATTCCATAAATGCTTCGTACCACAAATGTTCCCTGCATTGCCCAGCAGCTGCACAGAGAGCATTGTGGCTGATGAACAACATGAATTTCTTTGATAGTTTCTGCATGCAAAGTAAAATATGCATTCAGGCCAAGTCATAAGTTATGTCAACGGGAGAGATATCAAGAGATCGAAATTCTGAATTATTCCTTTCGTATAAATTTTTATTTGAATCTTTTTGCTTATCAGTGCTGACCTTACCCCCCCCCCCCCCCACCCAATTTACCCCAGTTAATCAAGGCTCTTCTGTCCATACAAAATAAGTAAATTATTACAGTTAGGCATACATATAATTGAAAATTAATATTATAAACAGTAGGGATGTGCGAAAGTGACTTTATCCACACGAAATGAAAGTGAAAGAAAATTTATCAAGTTTCGCGAAAGTGAAACGAAAATGAATTTTTCTATGAGATAAATATATTCGTAACGAAAGTTAAGCGAAATTTTTTAATTAACAAAGAAAAAAAGTGCCCCAAAATTTGCTCTTCAGTAATAAATTCTATTACATAAATCATTTTGGTACCTTTTGATGTATATATAAATATTTTATTTAATATAATCAACATCCGCCCTAGGCCACACAACACAGCCCCATGTCACTCGTAAATTTCAAGAATCAATCTAGATCTTTCAGCGCACAGACTATTTCCTTTACAGTCGTAATGTTGCAGTCTATGATAATATATGTATCACGTGCATGGTACTGATGAAAAAATACGTGAATACTGCGGAACGGCCGCCATCTTTCACCACTGTCACACATGGCTAGCTCAGGAAGCTGTAAACCAGGCAAGGGACATGGTCAAAACAAAACATAACAAATGGTTGCTGCCAAGTGGTCATTACATGCAGTGACTTGTTGACCTTTTTGTCTAATTGGCTATATATTATGAGGATTTTATATGCCAGTCAGAGTATGTAAAATTTAAATAAAGCAGACAACAATGTTTTTGTTTGGCTGTGCGCGAATAAAAGTAGGTACGTTCTTTGTTTATGTGTATACGGTAAACACTAAATAGTGTACTAACAGTTCTGGAATGTATGTTTTACGAATATAGTACCTACACTACTGTTTTAAAGCAAATTAATCAGGTAATTTTTCAAATATTGCATGATTTTGTTTTGATACCTAGGCCTACTGTAATCACGGTTGAATTTTGTTTACTTTATCTGCCATGTTTGTTCAAATTATGATTTTACAGTATTTTCATTAACGTGAGTTTTTTCATCACCACGTAAATTAATCTTAATGGAAATCTTTTTTCTAATTAATGTCTTTATATGATTTGCATATGTTATTACATTATTAGTAATAACAAGCAAATCATATAAAGACATTACAGTAGAATCTCAGTGCTAAGTAGTTACAGGTACCTCAAGTTTTTGTACTTAGTACTGAAACATGCATAAATATATTAAAAAAAATAGCTAAAGGAGAGCCACAATGCCATATGTATTCGCAACTGCGACTTGCTTTTTTCTAGAGCTGGGCGGGATCCCGATTTTTCGGGAAATTTCGGGAATGAATTTTTCCCGAAATTATTCGGGAAAGTAATATTTCCCGAAAATGTATATTGATAATTTTTCTGATAAAATCACTGCGTAACCTATCTTTAGGTGTCTTCGTAACGGAACATAAGTTTTCTGTGATGACAGTAGAACCTCATTTTTACGTACCTGAGATATACGAATTTGCGTAATTAACGTATTTTTTTTACTGGCACCGTTATTTTCCCTATAGTTTTAATGCATTATTTTCCAGTTTAATGCAAAGCATTTCCCGCAATTAATGTTGCATTAGCGCTCCATTTTATAGCTAACCGTGACACACGTTTAGACGGAACAATAAAAGTAAAGCGAATTGTGTAAACTGTATTTAGTTTACTTCACTACGTGCGTTTGTGGCCACGGCAATTTCTCAGCTTCGTTTGCCATTGTAAACATTTTTTTTTGTGCCACTTGCCAAGGTGTACCATACGGCCATGAGTAAAACGTTTGGTGATGTGAACGTTCAAAGTCTTGTAAATATGGCGTCTTCGTGCATGTTCGGTGATGTTCGTTTTAACAAATAAGAAATATTGCGGAAAGACGTTGGCGACACTGATGTATATTACATCGAAATGTATTTGAACGTTCATAATTTTGGTGTTTAGGACAAACGATGGTGAAAGCAAAGATAGGCGTTGAGAGAAACTGTGGTGAAATGTTATTTCTAAATATTTACATATCATAAAGTTTGTCACCGATGCTGTTCCACACACAAAGCCGAGCGCCAGAGATTCAGGTTCCTTTCTCTACAGAACAAGATATTCAATGTATTTTACTCCGGTTTTAAAAGCATTGTGATATTATCTGTGTTGGCGAGTATTTTAGTGTGAAGTTTTTTACATAAGGTGTGTGTGTTTACGTACGTGAATTTCATCATGGAAAGTCGCCACACCAAATTAAAAACTCCTATCTGGTCTTTTTACCAAAAAATGCCAGATAATGTGTCTGCACAGTGTAAACAATGCAAAAAGGTTTTAAAAACCAATTTTGGTAGCACATCTGGGTTGCTTCGACATCTGATGCAACATCCAAATTTGAAAAAAGAACTTGAACAGATAGAAGCAACACGGAAAGGCGGAAATATTGGGGAAAAAACTTTAGAACCAACAAAGAAGCAACTTCGCTTAGACGAAGCTTACAAATGGCCTTCAACACATGAAAGGGCCATTTCACTGACGAACTGTATTGGGGAATGGATAGCTGATGCTATGTTGCCATACAGTACAGTGGAAAATCATAAATTTCAAAAAGTCCTTAAAATAGCTCAACCACTTTATTCAGTGCCATCTCGTAACACTTTTTCAAGAAGAGTAATACCTGAACTGTACAACAAAACAAAGGCAAAAATGTCTGAACATATTGCCAATGCAATAAGTTTATCCAAAATTGCTTCTTTATCATTCACTTGTGATTTGTGGACATCTGCTAGCAACGAAGCATTCATGTCGCTGACATGTCATTTTATTGAAGATTTTGACATGAAGAAGTACTGTTTAGGGTGTTACAGCTTTCCTGGTGGACACACTGGTGAAGCAATTAGTGAGAAACTAGTAGAGTGCTTCAATGAATGGGACTTAGAAAATGCAGGGGACAAAGTGGACATGTACATTGTGAGTGATAATGGACGAAACCTTAAGTTGGGACTTTCGCTATGCAAACTTAAGTTTACGCAGCTGCAGTGCTTTGCACATACACTGCAGCTTGTATTGCAAGATGCTGTTAAAGTAACATGTGAGATCAAAGAGGTACTGAAAAAGTCACGTTCTATTGTTGGACGATACAAACACAGTGCGCGAGCAACTGAACAGTTGCATCGAATTCAAGAAGAACTAGATCTGCCGGTACTAAACTTGATTCAAGACTGTCAGACAAGATGGAATTCAGAGTTTTTAATGCTGAAGAGATTGTTTGACAACAAGATACCTCTTTCTCGTCACTTACCAACACTGAACATGGACAATCTGCAGTTGAGTGAATGGAACCTTATTGACTCTTACATTAATATATTGCAACCATTGTATGATGCTACAACCCAACTTTGTGGTGAACGTTCACCATCAGCATCAATGGTCATTCCGGTCATTTTTTCTCTAAAAAATTGTCTGAAGGCCTACATCAACACCAATGCAAAACAGGGATGGGAGTTTGCAAATGAGGTACTTCTGGCTCTCCAAGCACGATTTCCATGCTACGATCGAAAAGAGCCATACTATACTGCAATGTTAGTAGACCCGAGGTTTAAGGCTGTTGTAATTCCAACGGAAGAAAAACTTTTGGCACGTAACCACCTGGATAAAAAAGTAAAAGAAATCACACAGGCAACGGCACAACCAGGTATTGTTTAATTTATTTGTAGGCCTAGTTATTTTATTTATACAAAAGCCACTATAGCATTGTGTAAGAATGTGGTGTTTCTTTTTCTTTCAGTAACAACTGCAGGTACCAGTGAGTTGGCACAGAGTTCTACTTCTCTCTGGAGTGTTTTTGACGAACTTGCTGAGAGCGAATCAAGTAACCAGATCATGTCATCAGAAACTGATTGCTATTTCAGTATGCCTGTTATACAAAGAAGTGATGATCCCCTAAAGTGGTGGAGAGAAAAAGGAAAAGATGCGTTCCCTAACGTGTGTAAAGTTGCAATGCAGTATTTAGGCATCCCTGCAACAGAAACAGCAAGTGAACGTGTGTTTTCTTCTGCTGGGAACATTGTATCCCCCAAGCGTATGTCCCTTACCTCAGAACATACAGAGGAACTGGTGTTCATACACGAAAATGGAGGCATTTCATAGTATTGTTTATTTTTTCAAAATTTTTATTTTAATACTATGGCTTTTAAAAGTTAAAATGATATGGTTTTGATAGCCCATTTTTTAAATAAATAAATTTGCTTGGATACAAATTGCACTTTTAAATAATTCCCGTTCCCGTCCCGTTTCCCGAGGGAAATCATAGCTTCCCGCCCGAATTTTTCCCGAACCAAAATTACCTATCCCGTACAGCCCTACTTTTTTCCCCTTGTCTAGTTCTCTGAGTATATCCACTTTTTCCTTAAGCGTGAATTGCTTTTGTTTCTTTTTATCTCCAGGATCATTCATATTGTAGCACAAATACAATGTGGTGTCTAAATAACGTAACCTAAAAATAAACTCAACGATAACAATAAACAATCCCGGCACAGACATTAAACAGTATTTTTAGCGTAGCGTAACACTTTTGTCTAAATAATTAATACTTCTCTCAAACCTCCGTCTTTCGATGTATCGAATGGTGTTGTGTTTCTCACGTCGCATACTACGTACGGTATAATCTATGGTTGTGCGCGCAACTGTTTGTTAACTTTGTTTAGAGAATTTAGAGGTTAGAAAATACGTTGCGGTGGTGTGTATCTTTGTTCTACTACATTAATCATTTAGCTGGAAATTTATTTACCAGTTTAAGTAAATTTTGGTGCAGTAATGCCACGCTATTAGTAGAATTTATTAGGCTTCTGCGAGCAGAAGATTTTCACTTCGAGTCGAGCTCGAGCGAGTTTGCTAAAATACTCGCGAGTATCGAGTCGAGTTCGAGTTTTTTTTTAAAGTTTATTGCACATAAATTTACTGTGATGGAGTAATAAAATGTGAGAACTTTTGAGAAAAATATGGAAATAAAAAAAGAAACCATTATCATTGTTAGCCTACTAAATAGATAGACCTACATTAGAGGTCTGCAAGCCTAAGAATTTTACTTTGAGCCAAGCTCGAGCGAGCTTACTTGAAAGTTCTCGAAGCTTGAGCTTTTGTGATACAGTTACACTTTTGGGAAATTATTTTTACCTTAAACTTAGTAGGTATAATGTTTGAATAAAGTATTAAAATGAAGTGGGCTTATTAATTTTGGGTAACTATTTACAGAGTGCTTTTATAATTTGCACTGCTAGGAAAAAAAACATGTTTTCCATTGAATCTAACCTGTTTCCATTGGTTCATTAGCAACTGATATCATCCAACTAACATAACCACAGTTTACAAGTACGTATATGTTTGTGTAAATGTAACATATCTTTGGAATAATTTCATCCTTGTCAATTTTTCTGGAGTCCTTACTGAGCTTCAACTAACTGAGCACCAAAAATCATGTTGTTTGAAAAGTACATTCACATTGTTTCAACATTTCCACTTTTCAGCACAAAAATTCTGAGAGAGATTGTCATAGAGTATTAAATTCTGTTCTTCAATCTATCATGCAGAAAAATAATTTGTTCTGCACGTTCAGGAGTTAAATTAGCTCTACGATTGGAGATGGTGTTTACAGCAGATGAGAAGCATTTCTCGCTGGCAACCTGTGTGGCTGGAATGCTTTAGTAAAATTGTTGGTAAATATGTAGAGTCGCGGTATATGCGGAAAAAAAATGCTAAAATTCCGAAAATACTTTTATTCTATGCTCTTTCACTTCCTCTTTTCAAATCAACCGGCGGAGATAAGAAATTCCAAATACTTTAGGAATATCGAATTTTTTAATTTTCATCACAATACCTGGGTATTCATGCGGCGATCACCATTGTTTCTGGTTTACGAGTATCTATTATGTTTCTTATTGGACAATTTTGTCACGTGACAGTTCCGTGATTGGCCAGTATTCAAATGAACCAATACGTGATTATTTATTTATTTATTAATGTTCCGTCGGAGGTATCGCGACGTAGGTGAACGACTACATCATTTCCTTCTAATGGCAAAGGAAATGTACCCGCCTCCAACTTAGGTGGGTTTTTAACGTTTCTAATTTTAAAGTCTTATTTTTTATTTGGATATTGTTGCGCAAGTAATAAGTAACAAAAATATTTTACGTGAGTTGTTAATGTTCATCATTTGTCCGGGTTTGTTAGGTCAGGTCAGTTACATTATAAATACTTTAAAACTAAAGAACCATTGAAATTAATTCACATTATTTTTTATGTCCGCTTAGTTTGAAAGTATTAATAATGTAACTGACCTGACCTAATCGACCATTTTATTTATTAAGCATTCACGAACATACGGCAAAATAACAAAAATGGCGTCGGTCTAATGGTTGTACAGGTGTTGTATTGCAAAATTAAAAAATTCTATATCTCCTAAAGTATTTGGAATTTCTTATCTCCGCCGGTTGATTTGAAAAGAGGAAGTGAAAGAGCATAGATTTTTAGCATTTTTTTTCGCATATACCGTTACTCTACATATTTACCAAATTGTTTAACCTCAAAATTAGTGTCAAATATCTGTAACTTGTCATTAAGTTTAATCAATTTCAAAGTAATAAAAATAGAAGCATTTTACTTAATTCAATTTACACTTGCAAAAAAAACTTACGCACAATAAACCTACATGGAAATTAAAGTCTTTTTCAATGTCCTGTAGTCTGAAATATGTTTACTCATGTCATCAAATGTAGAGCTGTATTGAAGAAGCCGATTTTGCCATTATTTAGTTGAATCGGCATTTCTGCCAACTTCCAATACTCTTGTTAATTTTCGGCCGATATTACTGAAAAACGAAAGAGAGACTGCCATAACCTAAAAATCCACGAGTACCCTTTTCACTTTTCGTAGTAGTACTGCATTCTTTCAGATCACATTATTTCTTAGCAACATGTGCCAACCGTACATATCAAGATTTAACATCCTTTTTTTTTCAATAATGTTCTTTAATTTTAATATGTCCTAAATAAATACATTACCATCACGGTAAATACACTTCTCGGTTATTACGGCAACTATAGTGCAAATGTGGTAACTATCATGCTTCTGCAGTAGTTATGGTATCTACAAAGAATCTTTAGTTCTTTTTATGGTAATTATCTTAAGATAACTATTGGAATTGTACTGCAGTTATGGTACATCATCCATATTTCTTCGTAAGTTGTTGTTCATTTGTCTTTTCTTCATATTTATATTTACGTGCGCCATTACTGGCAGGAACTTTCATAAAATTTTTAAACGGGACTTTATATCACACATTTAATGGCGTAAATGATGAGACCCCGGACAATTTAAACGCTTTTTACAGTAAAATGCGGGAAATGTTTCTGCATAAAGCGGGAAATACTTCCGCATAAAGCAGGAAAGTGATACATTAATGCTATGCGGAAAATTATAGAAGTAAAAAAAAATTAATCACGGAAATTCGTAAATCCCGGGTACGTAAAAATGATGTGTTCATGTATACGGTCGATCATGTTACATTATAAAGTAAAGGATAATAGTGTTGTAAGACTTTTATTCCGATATAATGAGAGTTTTTTTTTCTATAGGTAGAGTGCAAGAAAAGCTCGCTCGAATTTCGAGTTGTTGAAAACCACGAGCTCGAGTTCGAGTATTACTAAAAAACTCGACTCGAAACTCGAATTTCGAGTACTCGCAGGTGTCTAGAATTTATACATTATAGTGAAAATATGATACTTTAAACTGAAACCGTTTTGCATGGCGAAGATACGATTTTTGGCAGGGACTTAAAAAAAATTTGTTAAGTGAAATATACTTTATAATAAGGTACGTTATTGTACCGGTATTCTACTGTACATTTTTATTAAATTACGATTTCTTTTTCAACTAGAACAAACAAACTTCGGTAAGCTATTGAACTTTCGTTTGGCTCGAAATATTTCGCTAAAAATGAACTTCGACAGATGAAATTCTTACCGAAATCGAAAATGAAAGTAGCAAAATTTCGATTTTGGTATCGGTATACCGAACATTCGCACAACCCTAATAAACAGTTATAACATAACTTCACAAAAAAATATTACTTTCATGATGCTGACATGAACAAAAATAAAAACAATGAGACAGATGTAAACAAAGAAAGTTATTTAGCTCAGACAATTCGTACAGTAGTGATTGTAAACAAAAATTTAAAATTTTTAGTGACACCCTATCAATTTTGACCACGTTATAATTGCTTTGTCACAAACACACAGAGTTGGTTAATTGATTTTATTTTCATTGCATTTTTTGAGCGCTTTCCCTCTAAATTCATTTCAAAGGCCCTTTTACATTTTACATTTCACCTAAATTGTTCCAACAGATATTTACTAAAAAATATCTAATATTGTAATAGGAACAATATGGGAAACTGGTAAAAAAAATATGAGAGACGAGTGATGTCAGCGAACCCGACGGCGTGGAGTGCACCTATGTTTTTTAAGTGCATAAAAACCAGTTTACAGTAGTGGCGTCTAGCGGCGTGGAGTGTAAAATAGCTAGAAAAACAATGCGGTAAATTGTCTCGCGCTTCGCCAATGCTATTTGGCCAGAGTTTCCCCAGATTGTCGTATTACGATGTTTCATAACATCTAATGGCAGTAGCACGAATTAACAAATACAATCATATGTGCGATTCTTTTCGGATAGAAAATTAGATTTAGTAAGTACCTGGCGAGAAAATTTGAAAGAAAAACTAAAACGCAAGTGAGCATTCAAATAAATTGATAGGAAGGGCTATTGAATAACAGCAGTCGAAGAGATGAAATGGACGTAGTTATGCAAAAAGGAACCAACCCACAATTTTAAAATAAATTAAAATAGTACAAGGTTGATCGTACCGTCGTTGCTATTATTATTACATCAGTATTCGTACTAGACCATTAAAATGATACCCACATTATGTTATCGATGGGAGAATCACAATTTATAATTAACTTCAACTTCAAAATACCCAAGAATAGGTTTCGTGTGGGTATGGTTCCCTTTTTTGCATAACCACGTCCAAATAACCCGACTCAGTCAAGGGGGGTTCGGGGATCCGACGAGCACGTGCCTGCCACAGCTCCATCTGGTCAGGTGGGGGGGTTCGGGGCGGAGACTCGCACTCGCCTGCCACAGCTCCATCTGGATGGCCGAGTCCAGCTGCACCAGGCGGGTGTCCAGGTTCAGCTGCTGCGTCTCGGGCCGGTGGATGCTGACGTTGGCCGCCTGCGCGGGCAGCTTGCCGATGTCCTCCAGGTGCTTGCGCAGCTTGTCGCACAGCTTGCGGAACTCCGTCTTGCGGGCGTACTTGAGGCAGAAGGAGAAGGCCATGCGCGCGATGTCGTGGTAGAGGTTCTCCACGTGGGCGTTGGTGCGGAGCAGCTCCAGGCACTGGCAGTACGACTCCCACAGGAACTTCACCCACGGCGTGAGGATCGTCCGGTCGCTGCGGTCCTGCGCACAGTCTCCATCATTACAACCACAATCTCTTGTAACTTACTTTAAAAGGGAGAGAACACAGAGAGAAGCCACAGTGGTTTAACCCTTTGAGGCACACAGAAATATATTAAAAAATAAATTAGAATCTATTGTGTAAATTTTAGCAGACGTGGTGGAAGGAAAAATTAAAGCAGCCAATGTTGCTTGTTCTTGTTGTGATCGCCAGATAGCAGCACAAGGCTTATTCACGCTAGGTATTTCGCAGGGACCGGAAAGTTACTTTTAAAAAGTAACTCAGTTACAGTTACAAATACTCCATTGGAAATGTAACCCTGTTACAACTACAAGTTACACTACTGAAAATAAACCAGTTACAGTTCTGAGAAAAGTAACTGTAAGTTACTTTAACAGTTACTTTGTGAAAAAACTAAAAATGTGATACGCAAAATTGTTATAATTAAAAGCTAATAAAACATATTGTGTTTAGTAAAGATATATGTTTATTTAAACTGAAAAAATTTAAATAGGTCTTAAATTACATTGAGTAATTGGTTAACACTACAAAATTGTTCGCAGCACCACACAACAAGCACTTCACAATAAGGTTATTTTTATTACTCGACCGAACTTCGAAAAAATTAGAATATGAAGGCCACTGCAACGAAAATTCTGGATTGCTTTCTAGGCTTCCTGCTTCATTAGATTATGTCATTGCTTTCGCGCATGTGCACAGGTAGGTTAATTAATTAAACAGCAAAGCAGTAAACCCGCATGTTGCAAATATTAAATAAATGACAATCAAAATACGAGCGCAGGCTAGCCAACAGCAGTTTTACAAGTACAAGCAATACTATCGCAAATAATATGCTTGTCTGGATTTTCGTTCTGGGATTGAAAAAAAATCAACAAATCGTTGTTCGTTCAATAAGAAATACATTTAAAAAATGTAACGCAAGAAATAACGACAGTTATCGTTATTTTAAGGCAGAAAAATGTAATTCAATTACAGTTACAGTTACTGAAAACTTAATATGTTGCGTTACCACGATCGTTACCATAAAATGTAACTGTTACAAATAACGTCGTTACTAGTAGCACGTTACTTCCAGTCCCTGGTATTTCGGCAATACCACTGAAACATAGCGAATAGTAACAATTTTTCAAAGTGGTATCATAGAAATACCACTAGAAAACAAAGGGTTAAAAAGTTTTTATATTGTAACATTATTATTTTACTTTCTTCATTTAGGCAGAGATAATATGGACGGTCTCCGAGTAAAAGGTAACAAGTCAAGAATTCACTTTTTTGCAGGAGAAACAAAAAAAAACTCTTAGATAAAAATTGAATTTAAATACTTAAAATTTTTCTTGCATTATTCTTTTATTTACCAACATATTTACCAACATAGTTGCCAATGATTTAAAAATGCATTACATATTCTAAGTATACTTAAGAGTTTATTGCTGGAATAAACTAAAAATCACCAAAATGTGACTAGTTACCTTTTACCCGGAGACCGTCCATTTTAATGTGCAAAGTCTGCTGCACCAAAAGAACTGTACTTCGCATATAGAAGCTATTCACAAAGGCAATGACTTTTGGCAAGCGTGGTTGGTTTGGCGAAGAGAGGGCATAGCCACGCTGATTAAGTAATTCCGTGCCCCTTAAAAGACTGACAGGGAACTCAGACGACTGTGACAAATGTTTTATCGTAGCTTACAGGCTCACAGATGTGTGGCGCTCAGTAGTATTATCTTATGAGTGTAGATATACAATTTAATTAAATTAAGAGTATTATTTTTTTTGTAGATATTTAAAATACATTTGGAGGAGTCCACCATTTATTAAAAACTATGGATTTTTTTAATAAGGTTTAAAAAAAAAAACAAGTATTCAACCACACTACACATTTCTCTGTATAATTTATGAGTGTCTGGAAAAAAAAATAGTCTCTGCCCCTCCTTCCTGCTCCCACCGACCTGAGCGTCCTCTCCGCTCACGGCACTCAGCAGCAGGCTCTCTGGTGTTGCCAGCATGTCGAGGTCGTCTATGTCTACGACTGCCTGCTGGGACTGCTCCCGGGCGGCCTCCGTCCGCTCCTCGGCCGTCCGCAGGTACCCGCGGATGACGTTCTCCAAGGACGACACGTTCACCTGCAAGGAACAGCTTTGGATCAGCGCGGAGATGCAGAGTTCCAACAACCCAAACTCATCCGATGTTCAGTGCCCATTAAACGTTACTCTCGTACATTCTGCCTACAATTAAAAAATAAAGATATTCATAAGGGACAAACCATTACCAACCAAAATAACCACACAACACAAAAAACGCAATTTCTTAAATGTTTGACCATTTAAAACTTAATTGTAAAAATGAAATAAAAATTGGTGAGCATGACAAAAAAAAACTTGGCACGTCCCAACAGATGCTAATGTTTTATTTTTTTATTTTTTTTCTTCTCAGAGTCAATGGCTTTACGTTGTATCTTCTACCGAGCAGTACCCCATTTTTCATTTCATTTTCAGAAATTTTAAACATCTTGAATGGTTACACCAGGTGCGTTGCGTCATGTCATGAATAAATCAATTCAGGTTCCACCACTTCGCACCCGCTACAAATGCTAGCATTCCCTTGTGTTGGTGTGCTACACACACGTTCACAAGGCGACCAGGAAACTACTTCTCACCGATTGAAACATGTTGCGGTACTGGAACAGCCCCTCCTTGGCGATGTGAGACTTCTTGAGCTCCACGCACAGGTCCAAGTACTTGAACATGATCGGCTCCAGAACGCTCTCGCTCCAGCTGTACGCCCATTTTTTGTTGCGGAACACCTCGTAGAGGGTGTCCAACGCACGGGCCGGTTTGCCCACCTCAATGAATTCTAAATTAAGAGAGAAAATAGTGAAAACACACACATACCTATAAATAAAATATAACTTTAAATTTTACACTGCTCATACATCCAGCTGTGCAATAATCAAACTGAAAAACTCAACACTAAATAAACTGTACCTGGTTAGTATTCAAATATTAATACATCTGTTTTAAACGATTCATGCAAGAGATAAAATGTCATAGAAGCTTTGATTTATTAGTATAACCAACAAAACGCATTGTTTAATAGAAAACATGAATTTTTACGAAACACATATAACTCTGCACAAATAATTAACCCTATTCTGGGAAAAGGCAATGCAGAGAGAGAGAGTTGATAGTGGTAACTTAAATGTTCTATAGTGGTTGAAAATCAATCTACATTCTGAACCACTAGATGATATTACCAGATTCTAATACTACTTCAATCAAGGTTGGCTTACCTAAACCACAATGGTTTAAATCAAGTGGTTTTATAAAAAAAAATTATTCTTTTTATGTATTTTTAAATAAATACATTAATAAATTTTCATGTAAGGTCTAATTATACTCTAAAAACAATAGTTTGCTCATTAATGTTTCTTCTGATTTAACGGGATCAAATAATTATATGTTAATCAAGATTTTTATCATTAATT
The DNA here is from genome assembly GCF_032445375.1 of Bacillus rossius redtenbacheri. Classification (NCBI taxonomy): domain Eukaryota; kingdom Metazoa; phylum Arthropoda; class Insecta; order Phasmatodea; family Bacillidae; genus Bacillus; species Bacillus rossius. Next base: position 42,460,263 of record NC_086338.1, read on the forward strand.
CCAAATGAAGAATCTTAGTGAACTAGAACTTCCTGTGAACGAAGATCACCAGAGTCTTGAATGGTGAGAAGCTACGGATTGATACCTAAAGTTAGGATTTGACAAAAGCTGGGACTCTAAAATTGAGGGTTTCAGTGATGTTTAGTAAGGGAATGAAATTAGGCATTCTATCACAGGGAGTAGTTTTGAATTCACGAGTGGTGTGATATTGTGGTTAAGCCAAAAAATAAAGGACAATTCCCTTAAGCACTGTAAAGACTGAACACATGACACTGAGTTTCACTGTGCAGGAGGCCCTATGGTTGAGGACTCTAAACAATGGTTACCGAAGTTACCACCGTTATTTTAAAAGTTACGTTAAATACCATCCATCCAGTATTTTGTGCAAAGAAGCAAGTGACCGTAAATTTCTAGGTGACTATTTTTCCATAAATAAAATAATAACATTCCCGCCATGTTTAACTGTGTGGGTGTATCTGTTTTAAACCTACTTGTGTAATAATAAATATAGTCCTGTACGTAATCAGTTTTAGAATAATTTGTGTCAGGAGTGGTTTGTATTAATAAGAAAAATAGTCAGTACATAATTTGAGACATGTTTCCATGACTGCAACTTTAAAGAAAAATTAATTAAGGTAGACTGTGCAGTAAAGCGGCCGCCATCTATGCTTGCTAAAGAGACATAAATTTTTGATGTCATTTAATAGCATAGCCAAAACTGTTTTCCATGAGAGATGTCCCTGATTGTTGTTGATGCCCTATGTTTCCCTGATACTAGCAGCAACCTGATAGTGTGGTTCTCCAAAGATCCTTAGGTTAAAGCGTAGCTGGGACAGTTAAAAAAAAAAAGGGGAATTTTAATTTAAGCACCTTATGGCCAGAGCCAAAACTGTTTCCATTTGAAGTGAATATTTAAGAATATTAAACAATACTGCAAAATAATAATTTGAAATAGGAAACAAACTATGGAGGAAAACAGTACATACTGACATTAAAAAAAAAAACCTGTCTTTTTTAAAACTGTCTCAGCTACACCATATCTCTGAAGAACCCAGAATCAATTTACAGCTAGTATCAAGAAAACAGTAGGCCGGCAAAAACAATGAGGCCAATCTCTTGTTGAAAACAGCCTTACCTACACTATTAGAGCACAACATGTTGGTGGGTACATCACTGCACATGATACAACACATAACATATAAACATGACTTTCTCACAATCCAATAGAAATATTGACACAATGTTTTAGGGTTACATACATGAATGTCTGTTGTGTTAAAAAAAAGTGTGTGGCCTTACGTACGTGCATTAGAAGTTATACTTCTTTTAATTTAAGACACTTAACAATCTTGAAATTTACTGTAACAAAAATTAATTAAATACTCAATATACAATAGTAATATAAAAAGTATTATAAAATTATTTAATTTAGTAAACTTATCAACAAATTTTAATAATGAAAATCAATTAATATGTTGAAAATTTATTCAAATTTATTAGTTTTAATTATTAATTAAATAATAATGTAATCATTTATAGCTTGTAATGCAAATAAATTATATATGCAGACAGATAAATCACATAGATAAATATACTTGTAAATACACATGAAAATCTTTATAAAAACAATTTCTATCACTAATATTCACAATAAATAATATATTTTTTTAATTATATGGACTACTGTTCAATATCAATCACTAATTTCTAAACATGACTCTCACGTAGTTTCACATCCGCCGCGACATCCCTACCCAAGAAGCTACGATGACTATTTGACTATTGAATCATTTGATTTGCAGAACGAAAAGGTTTAACTATATAGAGAAAAGTCTCCCATAAAAATTGGAAGAAAAAAAAAGAAAAAAAAAACCTTTGAAAAAAACACTAAACAGTAACTTGGGCCAAATTTTTAACAGGGAATTTTATTGAAAAACAGCCCACCATGTTAAAATTGATTAAAAAGTCAATATTATAAAGTTTCAGCACACCTATAATTTATTAAGTATTAAAGGATAGGTCTACTATTATATACTTATTTTTTTTTAGTTTTTACTACCTATGTGAATTCATGGATATTAATTTCGGTAAATATGTAGTGTACGGATTAGCGCCAAAAAAAATCATACAAATCTGAAATAACTTTCATTATATGCTCTTTTACGTCCTCTTTTCATAACCGCCTGCGGAGATAAGAAATACCAATTACTTTTGGAGATATTGCCGTTCTTATTTTGCAATATAAGACCTATGTAATCATTCGACCGTCGCCATTTTATATTTTGCAGTGTGCGCGTGAATGCCTAAATAACAGAAATTTTCCGTTAGGTAAGGTTAGTTACATTATAAATACTTCAAATTAAACGGAAATTATAAATAATATCAATTTATTTTACTTGTTGTATAGTTTTAAGTATTTATGATGTAACTGACCTGAACTAACAAAACAGGACAAAGGTAGATTAGGTCAGGTCAGCTACATTATAAATACTTTGAAACTGAACGGACATTAAAAATAATAAAATTAATTTTAATGGTTGTTTAGTTTTAAAGTATTTATAATGTAGCTGACCTAACCTAACAAACCGGAACAAAGGATTAACAGTAGGAACGAACGTAATTTTTTAAAGCATAAAAATTTGAAACGTTAAAAACTCACCTAAGTTGAAGGCGGCCTATTGGTTCACTTGAATATTGACCTATCACGAACTATTAGGTGACAACATTATCCAAAAAATAAACAATTGATACTCGTAAACAAAAAACAATGGTGATAGCCGTGTGAATGTGCAGTTATAGTGATTACAATTTAAAAATTCGATATCTCCAAAAGTAATTGGAATTTCTTATCTCCGCAGGCTGTAATGAAAAGAGGATGTAAAAGAGCATATAATGAAAGTTATTTCAGATTTGTACTATTTTTTTTTGGCGCTAATCAGTACACTACATATTTACCTTAATTTCCTAACAAATAAATACAATTAAGGTATATAGCTACCTAGGATGAAATATTAGCTATGTATTTAATAACATTATGATAATACAATGAACAAATAAAATTTATTTACTTATACATATATTTGTTTAAAGCAGAATTTGTATAACCAAATTAAGCTGTAATTAATAAAAAGTTAAAAAAATCCATTACATAGTTTTGAACCACTGTCATTTTTAGCTTATTAACCGCATGCTATAGCTGCTGCGCTGTGATGCCCAACAAAAGATTACAGACAATATGTAATATGATTTATGTATAAAAAGTATTCTTAGGTTTTAAAAAACTGAAATACTCTTTATTAGGTATGAGTATTTTAATTGACCAAATATATTCATTGGTAGTTTCACTATCATAAATTTCTTTGGCACCTTTGATATGTCCCTTAATTTTTATGAGTGACTATATGTGGGTCCCCCATCTTACTGTAAAATTTTAACACATGGAGCACTTCATCGTAAAAATACTCTCTCATAATTTTTACATAAAGCGCTTAAAAACGTTCAACTTCAAAAACATTTTCGGCATTTTATTATTTTATTTACATAAAGCTGGAGTCACAATACCACGACAGGCCCGACACGACAAGCCCGACACTCTCAATAGCCAATGAAATACAAGGTCGCCGTGACATCACCCCGATGGCTCGCAAGGAACAGATTCTATTTCTAATTTCGTCGTGTCGTGCTGCCCGACAAAAACCACAACGGAAACAGAAAGGAAATACTGCGGAACTAAATTTCAAAAATATTTACCTTCTTGGTAAATGTTTATGCTGGTCCTTTTTAATTCTTAGCCAGCTAACATTAGGAGTAGTTTTCTATCCTTTATTAGCATAATATAATATATCTTCTTCCTATAGCAATAAACGTGACCTCGCTTCATGCCAGAGACAACGACAAAATGTTATGTTTTTATTCACTTCAACTGTCAATAGGAAAACAAGTGCCTAATTTGTTTTTAGCGCATTCCATACTGCATTTAATGGCCGTATATGGCTTGGAACAATTTACCAACAGCCAAATGGTAAATATTTACTTGGGCGGTATTTCCGAAAAAAAATGTTAAAAATCCGAAAATACCTTTATTTTATGCTCTTCAACTTCCTCTTTTCATTAAAAGTGGCCGAGGTAAGAAATTCCAAATACTTTAGGAGATATCGAATTTTTAAATTTCATCATATGTAGTTGAGCGGTATTTGCAAAAAAAAAAATGTTAAAAATCCGAAAATACCTTTATCATATGCTCTTCAACTTCCTCTTTTCATTAAAAGCGGCGGAGATAAGAAATTCCAAATACTTTAGGAGATATCGAATTTTTTAATTTTGCAATACAAGACCTGTGGAACCATTCCAGCGGCGCCATTTTTGTTATTTTGCCGTGTGTTCGTGAATACGTGAATCGTGAATGCGTAATTAATAAAATGGTTGATTAGGTCAGGTCAGTTACATTATTAATACTTTCAAACTAAGCTGACATTAAAAATTATTTTGTGAATTAATTTTAATGGCTGTTTAGTTTTAAAATATTTATAATGTAACTGACCTGACCAAACAAACCCGGACAGAGGGTGAACAGTAAACTAAAATGGTCGATTAGGTCAGGTCAGTTACATTATAAATACTTTCAAACTAAGGTGATATTAAAAATAATGTGAATTAACTTTAATTATTCTTTAGTTTTAAATTATTTATAATGTAACTGACCTTACCTAACAAACCTGTAACAAAGGATGTACAGTAAAAACTCACGTAAATTTTTTTGTTACTTATTACTTGCGCAACAATATCAAAATAACAAATAAGACTTTAAAATTAGAAACGTTAAAAACTCACCTAGGTTAGAGGCGGTAATTAAACACCGTTTTAAACAATAATTGAACTAAATAATCACGTATTAGTTCATTTGAATTCTGGCCTATCACGAACAATCACGTGACATTATTATCCAATAAAAAAAATAGATCCTCGTACGTAAACAAGAAACAATGGTGCACGCACGCCACAGGAATGCGCTGGTTTTGTGCTGAAATTTAAAAATTCGATATCTCCTAAAGTATTTGGAATTTCTAATCTCCGCCGATTTTAATGAAAAGAGGAAGTTGAAGAGCATATAATAAAGGTATTTTCGGATTTTTAACATTTTTTTTTTCGCAAATACCGCTCAACTACATATGAAGAAATTTAAAAATTCGATATCTCCTAAAGTATTTGGAATTTCTAATCTCCGCCGCTTTTAATGAAAAGAGGAAGTTGAAGAGCATTAAATAAAGGTATTTTCGGATTTTTAACATTTTTTTTTCGGAAATACCGCCCAAGTAAATATTTACCAGCCAAATCAGAAATAGTCGGGCTAATGTTGTCGTGGTATTGTGACCCTAGGCTATTAAATCTGTCGTGCTGGAATGCTGCACGACGGTTTGTCGGGTCTGTCGTGTGGTGTTCGTCGTGGTATTATGACTCCAGCTTTAAAGCCGCTACTACAGAAATGTACTCCACATTAAGTTCACCACAAAAACTCCCCGAAATTCCAATGCTTGTCAGGTAAGAATGCAATAATGGGTAATGATACAAGAACCGCCTCATTATTGACGTCATTTATAATATTATGGTAACGCCTGGGTCATTGAAGAACGGGCCTTCAAGAATGATTCGACAACATATCAAGTAGTGAAAAATATCATTTTTGGATTCTTATTGTTTAGGAAACGAGGCTCTACTTTTTGATTATCTAACAAGATAACACAAAGCAATATGCAAAGCGTCATAAATCAAAAATTAGAAATTCAAACCATATTGTCAAGCTTACCATTGGCCCGTTTCAGGGCATTTTCAGGTCGTTGGCCGTATCTTGCCATGTTGGATTTTATAGTATTTTCATTTAACTGTAATATACTCCGCACACACAACCGACACCTTACACTTGGTTCTGATTATCTAATAAGATAAATAACAAATCACTCTGAAAAACACTCCACATATGCTCATTCCCCGGAACTAATAAAGGATAAATTCAGTAGTGCCAAATGTTAACACAAAAATGTACTTATAGTGAAAATTCCCATCCTAAATTCGTAACGAAAATAATCATAAAATATTTTAGTTACAAATTTTTATTTAAGAATAATAAAATATTTTATATTTTAAAATTTCAGGTGATTCGCATGAATTAATTAAGTCTGGCGTCAAACTACTGTCAGCTGTATTAAAGATCGGGTCCTAAAACTATTCCTGTTACTTGGCTATCAGAACGGACCCAGGGGAAGTAAGGATAGATAACGAAAAATTTGCAAAGTATTACAACTGGTTTTATATTTATTTTGGATTCAGACTTTGTATGTTACTTTGACAAACAATTTCCCATAATTTACTTTTAAACCATTAAGAATATTTAAATGTCACTTATCAACACGAATGTAATTAAGTGAAACGAGCAGGATCTAGCAAACAGTTACAACCAAACTCCATAAAGAGTATACCAGAGATGGAACAACTAAGTTACTCTATTACAGAGATTAGGAAACAATACAGATCGAGCATGAAGGTGGGTTGACTGTAAATTAAGGAATTATGAATTGAGAATTAGTTGTATACTAAATAGTGGTGGGAGTAACCAAAAGGAGTAGCGACAAATTATGTACCTGTGACAAGCCGCTATCAGCAACATAAAAGTTGCAGGGCCAAGTCACAGCGACTTTAAGGTTGTCTCCTTAGTGCGACGAAAGATCTTGAAATTGTGAATCTTGAGGGGTAATAATTGACATGATAAATCTCGTCAATGGAAAAAAAATGATTTTACTTTTGTTCCCCCAGTATACTAAATTATACAAATTGTTCTTTAAGAAAATATGATTTAATAGCTTGACACCGACCGCCAATGCTCCTCTATGTCGCATGGACCGCTATGCCTCATCAACGTCTCGCAAAAGCGTGTGCACCGAACGCGCTCGTGCGCGCAACAAAGTGTAGTTCGTGCAACGAGGCGAACGCCGTGCAACGAGTGCTGCGCCGACGGAAGGATCCGGCCGGGTATGGCATATCCCTCCGCCACACTACAACAAATTAATTTATGTATATTTTTCCACAGGTTTTTATTAAACATTATTTTTCATCAATTAATATTCAGTCCTGTCAAAAATAGGTCTCATTGTGCGTTTTGTCCCGAACCTGGCCAGTTCAGTTTCCCGTGAAATTCACACGTTTCCGCGGGAGGGCTGGCGGGGGAGGGAGGACGCGCGCGGCGACACCGTGAGTGTCCTTCAGGAGCTCCGACAGGCCGGAGGCCTGCGCGCAACGTGGAACCATCAGCCTTTGCTTTCACCGACATGTAGTTGACGTCGTCCGACCGAAGGCCACCCTAAAGCCCGACCTGCAACCGCCAGTATTCACCCCCGCTAACGGAATGCGCCCCTAGCCATGGCCCACCCGAGTCAGGCGAGCCACCAGCAACCAAGGTAGAACCTGGCCCTCCCCCCCCAAAAAAAAAATAAATAGACCGTCATCACAACCAACCACGTTAAAAAACAAACATAGATTATTAATCAGTGTTACGTATTAATTTGAAGTTGGTTAACGGAAGTGCGACGTAGGAGTGCCCGGGCACTCACGTGTGTAACTACGGCAATACGCGTGTGAGTGTTCCCCTGGCGGCCTTCTGCCTGAATTAGTCAATCAGACCTTATGACATAATTATTCAAACCTTGTGTTGCGTCATTACCCCCACCAGAGCAATCCGGCAAGATACGAACAGTCGCTGGTGTGACGTAAAATTTAAATATAATAATTCTTAAATATAATAACTTCAATTCGTAGAAGGGACGAATGACCTTGATTCAGCCTTTATAATTAATGTAAGAATTTAACATCATTAAATTCTCTTATTAACATATCATATCAGAAACTAACGTAATGAGGTCAACCCTGGCGCGAGGGCCACCGAGCCTCGGCCGGACGCCATGACATGACGCCAGTACAACGCGACTCGTGGACCGGGGCGGACGCACGTCCCACGGAGAGACATCATCCATTGTCCACACCGAGTTCATTTCTGGTAAATATAGTCATTCTTAAAACCCCTTTTTAATAATCTCTCCGTGTGTACCCGGTCCAGTTTTTTCGGTCCAGGACCTAATCTGGCCGCATAAATCTAAAAACTCCCCTGCACCACACTTGGTCCGCGGGGTAGGTTCATTATCCGGTACAAGCCGTCTCCCGAGGATAGAAAATTGGTTAAACTCAGTCGCTCCGGCACTGACACTCCCCGTAAGGGAACTTTTGAGCGAATTTAGCTGCGGTCCGCGCTCCACTGCCATGGACGCGAGCACCGCCTCGATACGCAGATTTACGGGATTGGCCGCCTCCAATCACCCTCACCCCTCGTTGAGCAGCCAGGCTCAGAAACGCCTAGGGACACGATAATACGGAATAATTAGTGACTTTGTAACATTTCTTTGTAAACTTGTGCAACGCACCCTCGCGTAACATTTTCTTTTGTAAACTTGTGCAACGCACCCTCGTGTAACAATTCTTTGTAAACATGTGCAACGCGTCTCTCCACGTAACATTCATAAACTTGTGTAACGCATCCTCGTATAACAATTCTTTGTAAACTTGTGCAATGCGCCTCTCCAAGATGAGTGTTCTACATAATACGTAAGTACTGTGGGGAGTCTACGAGACTTTACGTCGGCGCTTCATGCCCAACTTACCTTACCAGTTACATAGTTTTGGCCCGCACGGGGCAGCCAGAAGGCGACACGTGCCACCGAACGTACTAACGAATCAGTCCCTGGGACACATCTAGGTATCACGTAGAGTCGCCGGAGACACGGGCCTACGTGCCACTAGCCCAGTTTATTAAGTGTTATGTAGTAGTGAAATGTTTGCTCGTCAAAGTGTAATCTGTCATGTTAGAGTTTAGGTATCACCGCGGCACGGTATCGTACCACCAAATGTACTAACGAATCAGTCCCTGGGACACATCTAGGTATCACGTAGAGTCGCCGGAGACATGGGCCTACGTGCCACTAGCCCAGTTTATTAAGTGTTAGGTAATAGTGAAGTGTATTGTTCGTCAAGATATCGTTCGTCATGTTAGAGTGTATTTTTGTAACTGTCGCATCACGTGTACAAGTCCGCCCCTCACGCGCATTAAAATCGTGAGCCGCCACTGAGGAAGTGAGCTGCGCGTGACACCAGTCGCGTCGGGAAAACCGTTTCGGCCAGAACGGGCAGCACTCTGTATAGGGCTGTATTGTAATAAATTCATCAAATATCTTCCAGAAACTTTGTGTTATTCTTCAGGCGTCCCGAGTGGCCATAACAGCTCGGGGGGCCCTACTGCGTTAACCCCTACCTCTAGCCACAAGGCCGAACCTTCCCTGAGATCTCGAACCCAAGCAAAAATCACGTAAAAATCATAGGAGGTAGCGGGGATGGCGTCAAGCTTTTATTTGTTGATATAATTGCTGTAATATTATTCAATACATAGCTCAGTTCATTGGATTAATTATGCATGCTATCCTTTATCATAGAGGAACCAAAATAATTCATATTTTAATGGAATGTTTTATTATGCATATATTTTTTAAATAATTCAAAAAACTTTTTTGAAACTTCTGAATATTTTAAAATAAAATGTTATTTTTACACCACTCAGTCTGCCTTTTAGTAGAGTTGAGTCTGTAAGGAAATTAGGTAGGTCTCAGGGTTGGGTTCAGCCATGTGAACAGAGGCAGAGGCGTGCCAACTGAAAGACTCCCTGGGTTTTTCAGGCTACACAGGATGTCGTATTAAATGAAAAACTGAATACACTGACAAATTATAGTGGTTCATTAGCACTGACACGAGGAACATTGTGCTATCATACTCCTGGCCACATCTGTTAGCGGATAGACGTAACTGCAGTAACACAGCCCCTGCCAGTGGCAGCACTGATTACGTTGCTAGTGAAGGTCTTTTCCCGACGCGTGATGCGGCGGACGTTTCCGTTTTGAATAAAGTCTCTAAAGCAAATATTAACGTACATACATGAAACTCCAACACTTTACTTAAGGCGCAGATGTCGTGTTGACTGTGCACTTGATGTGCAATGCTATATGCCAACTTGGCGGGACTAACTATGTCTCTCTTGGCTAGGAGTTCTGGCACACTCCCGTAATCCAGCTTCTTGGTAGCCTTCGGGGTTGGGGGTGGCGGGGTAGTCCCATTGCTCTCCAGCTCTCCTGTTCCCAAACAGGGATCGGTGGTTGGCGTTAGCTGCGACTCTCTTGCGGGGTTTGGGGGGTGATTGACGCTCTCTTGCTCTCTTTTGGGAGGGGAGAGTCGTGGTTGGCAATATCTGTGGATCGCTGGCGGGAGGGAGGGTGAGCGGTAGCTGTCTCTTGTTTCTCCCCACTCTGGGAGTGTCATGGTTAGCAAGTAGCGACCTCTTTGTGGTTCCCACCACTAGTAACCTTGACGCCGTCCCCGTTGCCTGATCTGAATTTTACGTGAATTTAAACTGTTTGATTAATTTTGGGTCTCAAGGGCGGGGTTCCTGGCCTCGTGGCTGCAGGCAGGGACGCGTCGACAAAGGACTCCCCGGGCTGTTATGGCCTCCCAGGACGCCTTATTAATAAAACACACACGTATTCTTAGCTGTTTTATTCCGTCGCACAATCTACACGTTACACGCTCACATAACTGGCCGCTTCATCGTCGACCTAAGCTCCGCACACGATGAACCTATTCCGGTTTATGCGAAAGTACGTAGACGCAACGTGAAATGCGTGGGCGATAGATCCCGCAAAATTACTTAAGATAACACATTACACTATAATCACTGTGGTTAGTCCCGCACAGATGTGATACAAAGGCGGCTGCTCCGCGTGGTGGCGAGGGCCACTTTACGCTGGGTACGGACACGGTGGAATCTGGCAGGATATCACACGCGTTGCCGTGGCACGTCCCAGTTAATAACTCGTCTGAAAGTTTGATATCGCGTTTGGCGCAGTGCCGCCCTGCGTGGGCGATGAACTATGTCCCGATGTGGGACTTTACAGCGTGAGGCGCAGGTGCCACGATGGGCCACCTAGTCAATTACGTATTACACTAAAAGTCCTGTGTTGGACTGCGCATTTTATTAATGGACCGCGCGGGGTCGCGAACGGTCGATTCGGGTCGACCGGGGAGCTGAGAAAAAACGATTTGGCTATAATTACCTATTGTAGTTACTGGATGTTGGTGCGAAAGTTGAGGGCTCCCCGTGCATTTGCTGCCGGCCCGGGCGAGTGCTGGATGGCGACTGACTAACCTCCCTGGCCGCCGGGGCCAGGGAGGGGGGAAATTCCGCGGGAAAACTGCGGAGCGCAGGAAGATGACTTCGGCCAGTTTTGTGAATGATAACCCTTTATAACATGATCATTAAATTAACATTAATTATTAATGAATTTAGACTTGTTAGTTTTTGTTTGTCTTATCAAATGCATGAATAAATAATACCCTTGCGCAGTGCCACACCCGGCCGGGCACTTTGCACACGTAGGAGGCCGTGACTGACGTCACGCCGTTCGGGGCACTGCACTATGATGCGCGCACGGGCGCGTTCGGGGTGCGGCACAGATCAGGTGTTGAGGACACATACCGGCCTGTGCTCTCAGAGGCAGCACTGACGGCGGCGTCAACCTTAAGGGAGCAATCCCGAACGGGTGAAGCTGACAGCTACCTCTGCGATCCGGTACCTGGGGTTCCCCCAATGGTACCTCCTGCTGGCCAACCACAATAAAACAGCCCAGATGGGTCACGTAATGGCACACCAACTGGTGTTGTCGGCGCCAGCAGTGGCAGGGGGTGAGGAGGCTCTGGGGGCAGCTCGCATCCGACGCCCTGGTTTCCCAAAGCCTTCATGGGGCTGATGCGGTACTATCCTGGGACTTTGGGGTATCAACTCTGGTAGGCCAAATCCTCTTGGGCTAGGAGTTTTGGCACACTCCCGTAATCCAGCTTTTTGGAGGCCTGGGTATAAAGAGGCATGGTCAGCTTGCTGCCACTAGGGTGGGAGTCCCCCCGGATTCTCGGGGGCTTTTCTGGGTCGCAGTTTTGTCTGCCAGAGTTCTGCGCTCATTTGCGCACAGAAGTACTGTTTCCTAATTATGTATAATTTCTAATTTACGAGCTGAAATGTTGCATTTTTTAGGTTTAATCGTAGCCATGTGTCTGGTTTTTCAAGTTGGTACATAACCAATATCACCATTGATAAAAGTGCTAGGTACATTAAACAAATAATGAATCGACAACGATTACGAACAGAAATCCATACCAAAATGCAGACTTTACCTACGAATACAAAAATTCAACATAAATAATATGGTCCTTTCTTTTGCCCGTTTTTTTTTTGGGTGGAATTAACGACCACTAATTCAATCATAAACTGGATATTACTTAACCATTTGCTCGTTGGTGTACAGGTTAAGTTATAATTAGTTTTTCAATCGTAAACCCACATTAAAGATTCGGTTTTTCGGCTCATAGTAGATGCCATTATTTCTACTGCTGATAATGGTGGAAAATATCCCTAATCAAGAAAAATAATTTTAAATAGCCAGGGGCGTATTCTCCATGAATGCAATGCATGCAGTGCATGCTCTAAATGAAACTAATATTTTTTTCAAATAAAGAGGCATTTTTTGGCGGGGTGGACCCCCTGGGGGGGTCCCCCAATTAAAAAAAAAATGGGCATTGTGGCATTGATCACTATCTCGCTGTTTAGTTCTGTAATTGTTTTCTGCTTAAGTTATTCCCTTTTCTTTATGCCGTCCGCCGCGGTCTCGTGTTCGAGATCGGGCGCATGTCCTAGCGGGGTGGCTGGCTTTCTTAGAGATTTCTGTTCCGGGAGGGCGCCAGGCTAGCTCGGTGTCTAACCGTGTGATGGTCGTGGGTTCGTTGCCCCAGCGTGGTCCGTTAGAACCGTCGGCGGTTATTGAACTTGTCTCCTGATTAGGTTGGGTTGTTTAGGTTAATTTACATACAATGTTCTGGTTGTTCTACGGGTCGCACATCGCGCATGGGAGGTGCGGGGTGGACTTTTTATTGTTCACGATTGACACTGGTTCATTACATTGGGCGCGAGGTTTACTCGGCGGTACATGACTGCCAATGAGGCGTCGGAACACGTACAAATTTTGATTACACTATTATTACAATTACACTTCATAAAACGGCACTCTGTGGTGCTTTTACGTACACAATTACACTGCACACGTTATCTGAGAGGGACACCTGCGTGCCTCTATGTGTGTTTACTTATTAAGTCCTCACGCCAGTTGCAGTCGAGGGAGAGCGTTCGATTAGCATCGGCTAATCTCGTAATCTGTAACTTGCGACGCGCGGGCCCACCTGTGCGGACCGCGGCTCGCTACTAAATTAAAAACACATTTAAGCTTGAATGTAGCCTGTGCCTGTGCACTGGGCGATTAAATAAAGTTCTGGGGTGGCGGGAGACGGCCCGTACCGTATACTGCACGGCCCCATGTAATGCTTTGTGTGGGGAGTGTTAAATTGACGCGGCTGGGTTAGGCCCTACACCGGAAAAGGACCGGGCGCACACGGGGAGTATTAAAAAAAAAAGGTTTTGGTTGTGACTATAATTACCAGATGGACGTTCGGTGAAACAAAGAGACGCTGGCTCCCCGTGGGACGTGCGTCCGTCCCGGTCCGTGAGTCGCGCTGTACTGGCGTGCAGCCCTGGCGCGAGGGGAGGGGTGAGCTCCCTGTCGCGCCAGAGTTTCTAAAGTTTCGTTATTCGTAAAAATCTATATAATTAACTAATTTTAAGTGGCTCTAAATTCACATAATAAAACTTAATGATTAACTTAATCTCTATATATGTTTTAGAATTGACATTTAATACGTTTGTCTAAAATAAGTCTGAATATTAGAGTCAAGCTGGAGACTGTTTCTTGAAAACTACTCCAGTGGCGAATGATAATGCTAATTTGGGGTGGTTTGAATTACGTCACACGTTTCACTTCTGAATTTAGGCTGAAGGCCGCAAGGGTTGCACTCACAGCTGTTTTAGTAGAAAACTACACGTGAGTGACCCGGGCACTCCTACGTCGCACTTTATTAATTAGGGGCTTTTGTTTATTTTTGATTACGTTATTATTGTGTGGGGAATTTTGTAGGCACGGGGAGTGCATTGCATGCGTAATTAAAATGGTTCGCTATTCTCTACCTTGGGCTGCAGTCCGCTCACTTGACTCGGGTGGGCCATGGCTAGGGGTGCTTTCCGTTAGCGGAGCCGAGTACTGGCGGGTGCAGGTCGGGCTTTGGGGTGGCCTTCGGCCGTACAATGTCATTTATAGCTAATCTCTTTCCGTTCACGATTTGTGTGACGTGTGGCAAACAAATGCATTAGCGCTACCTATTGACTACAGCGTGAATGATACTTGTAATAGTTCCTCAGATTGTCGCGGTACGGCGCTGTGGTGTTCTCAACAGCCACTCTCCAGATGTGACGTCACTACCAACTCTCGCGAAGACGGGGTCGCATGCATGCACTAGTTGCTTCTGCATTCACTGATCAGTAACACAGCGCGGCCGCGAACGAGTCCATTTAGTGTCTGTTCAGTCGGTTTTTTTTTTTTAATTAAATGTTTGGGTTAGAATTATATAACATTCGTAAACACATTTAGTTGTAATTAAACTCTTAATTTTACTATTTTTCCTTTTCACTGCAATCTTAACGCGTGCGGCGTGGGTGCTTGTCGCAGCTTGTGTTAAGTTTATGTGTCACGTGGGAGGTTGCAGGTGCTTGAAGGTGACATTTTATTCAGCATGAACAGGAGTAGATTGTGTGATGGTTAGTGATTTAGTGATAAGTTTACAATTAAGTTTGATGTAAAATTGTAGTTTTGCAAGATGAATAACTGTAAAATTGACGTTGTAGAGACTATTTTTAATAAACCTTTTCAATCATGTTCATTTCATGAAAAGTTAGAAATCGTTAAAAACGGGCGCCCGACGCCAGCGCTTAGCAATCTAAAAACAGATAACAAAACTAAAAATTTTGTACGGACATATAATCCTGAGCTTTATAACAAAATTGTGTGGTTATGTGGCAGTGAAACATTAACAAAACTCTTCTGTTGGCCATGTTTGTTGCTTGCAAATGAAAAATCACCCTGGAACAGTAAAGACCGGGGTTATTCAGATCTTAATAATTTGCACACGGCAATTTCAAGGCATGAAAAGTCAGTCTCTCATATACATGCGTGGATATCGCTCGGTACAATCGGCAAAAGTAGGGTTGTTACCAGTTTAATGTTTAATTATTTTTTAAAAAAAAACTGCCTAAACAGCACCATTTTGCTCCCTGAAAACCAAAATTTTCCGGGAGAGGGCCCCCGGACCCACCTTCTTCCGGTGGGGTGGGGCGAGGGGGCGGTCTGTGAGGGGGCGTGTTTGTTGGGCGGGGGGGGGGGGGGGGGGTTTGGATGTATTTTATATTGCATGCGTTAACAAATTTGTCAGGATACGCCTTTGTAAATAGCGTTTCCAAATAGTTTTTTTTCTCTTAATACATAATTTCGTAGCTGTTTGTAAAAAATAGGTTTGTGGTCATCTAGAGGTGGGTTGTTACAGCAATTTTCGGTATCTGTTCTAACCTGATACTGATACTGTAATGTAATTAGTTACAAGTATCTGATATTTTTGTATCAGAGCTGTAGCGGTCCAAGGAAGCGACAGGGTATCAGCATTCTCGTTACAGGGTACACATCCTCCGTGCTGTCATCACCAGCGTAAAAAGGTATCGGTGTTTCTGATACATTATTCATCACGCACGGTAATTCTCTACCTCTGTTACTCTCATGCCCGCCTGATACAGCCAGTATCAATCAGTTCAACATTCACTGCAGTTCGTCCTGGCCGTGTATTAATTACCACCATGTACATTGTTGCGGGCTGTCATGCTTTGTAGTTAGTATCTTTATAGTGAAATAAGGAATGGATAAGTGCAGGAAAAAGACTTCATTTGTGTGGAATTTTTTTACCGAAAATAATGAGTTTGCTAATTGTAATTTGTGTAAACAAAAACTGAGTTATAAATCATCATCGACTAATCTGAAGAAACATTTGAAATGTAAACATTGATATAGTATGCTCATTAATGTACGTATCTGTTTTTTTTATTTTTAATTTTTGATAAAATCGTAATCTTTTAATGTACCTATGAAAACACTAGTTACTAATTGTTTTCGAAAAAAGAAGTCCATATGTTGATTACATCTGTTATTAGTGTCAACTGAGAATTTATTTGCATTTTCATAGCTGTTAGGTGCACAAATATAAATATTATATCTTGTATTAATGTACTTTTTAATATTAAAATTTCATTAGTTTTATTATTGAATGAGACTGTGCACGCACTGCGCACTGAGCGTACTTTGATGTGGGACAATAACCAAACGACTCGTAACAATTTCGCTTTGCGCCTCTCCTTCAACGCCTTCCCCTGCTCTTCCTCCCCTACATTATTTCCCTTCTTTATCCCTTATTCGTGGTTCCTGCTCCCTCCCCTTTCACAAGCTCCGCCCAAGTGACCGTCATCTGCGATCGGGTTCTGCGCACATTGGCTGTGGTGTTGTTCCAGGCGAATTCTGAACTGATACTAAAGTACTTGATACTTTTCAAGTGTACTCGTTTGCCGTTTATGATACAGGCGCGTATCAGTGACAAAGTATCAGGTAGATACTTTTTGACCCACCTCTATGGTCATCATTGAGTCCAGCTATCGTGAGCAATATACGACATCTAATTAACGCACTCTGATAGAAAAATATTTGTTTTATATTTTCCCTGAAAACTTTTAATCTGTATCTTTGCACAAAATTACGAAAAAGAGTGGACACTTCGAACGATTGTATTTATTTACATTCAACGCATTACTACTCTACACACTACGCATTGGTTTTGCTTCTTTTTACAAAACAAAACATACGCTTGTTTCAAAAACATTGATCAGCTGTGAAGACAGACAGAATGGCAGTTTAATGGATTAGAGAAGCAATTATCTTGCATTATTAATAAATATGAACAAGAAAGAATCTACTTCAGATGATCCACCGAAGAAGGTTCGTGTATCCTTTGTGACACGTTTCAAAATGAGTTTAAATTTTAAGGTATCAGACAACTAAAACATCAAAGATTTTCCCTTTGCTAGCCGTTAAGCAAATTTCTTAGTTAAATTTTTATAACAATCCAATTATCTTAGTTAGCAGATTTAAACGAAATTTTTTCTCCGTTCGGGAAATGTGACGCTAGTACGTTAAGTCAGGAGTAACGGGAATGATTTTAGCTCCCTGTGTCTTAGCTGTTTGCCAGCAGCTTTGACGCAAATAACTGACCGTCTAGATGGGTGGGATGGATGTATGACGAATAAATGAACGGACGTGCATTCGTCTAGACTGAATGTGGAAGATAACTTTGACCCTCTGAATGCGAGCCGAAAACGCTTCATGGATGTTTAACTGTAATCATCGGACTTTGCGGTTTTTTTAGAACAGAAAGAAAACAATCTGAAAACACAATTTTCACACACTACACACATCCCTAAATTTACCTTGAAGGGATGGTTTCTTAATTCCTACTAGTTTGTGAAAAATAATAGTTTATAGCTTACACTACTATACCAGCATAAGACTTTGCGGCTTCGGGGAACGAAAAGTAAATAAAAATGGAAAATATGTTGTTCAAGTATTATAGATGTCCCTAAATTTACCCTGAAAAAATGGTTTCTTAATTCCTACTGTTTCGTGAAAAATAACAGATTAAAGCTTACATTAAAATACCTATTTTTTCACACTGCTGCCGCCAGTGATTGTTTACCCACGATCATGTATTACTTTGTTTAGCACAACTGTAGCCAACAAAAATATGCTAATTCTTCCGTTTCATATATTGAATTTTATCCCTGGATCCTGGAGGCTTGATCCTGTGGTAGATCTGCATGATGCTTCGGTACATCAAAATATCTTGATGGCTTGATTAGGTTTTATGTAATGTAAGAGATAAAATTTTAATTTTTTGACAAACTTTTACAAAATTACGAAACCATCCCTTGGCAATAAATTTAGGGACGTGTGTAGTGTGTGAAAACCACGATTTCCAATTTTTTTTCTTTCCATTCTAAAAAGCCATGACGTCCAATAATTACCTGATAAACTTGATAAGGCTGTTTTTTTTTTTTTAAAGAGTTAAGTGTTAATACTTGCATTACTGAGAACCTATGCTTGAAAACCAGTCATGCCATTCTGATTTCAGCTGATAGCTCTGATAATGTCGCAATGTGGAAGCGCAACACACTTGAGACACTCGTGGCAGGATGAGTCTCCGGTGGTTCACAATTTTTTTTTTTTTGCGGTATGGAAGTGATGGGACTACATAACACCTAGTTCTCTAAACATTAAGGGAATCTACCACCAGTTAGAAATATTAAACCTGGTCAGGAATCAATCCCAAGATCTTTGGCCCATTAGCCAGGAACACTGACCATGAGACCAAACGGCTGTAAAAGTTGTCTGTTAACCTATAGTGACAAACAAATAAATTGCAACAATTTGGGGAGGCACGTAAAATAAACTTGCGCATGACTATAGTTTGTTGTGTTTCAGCGCTACCGCAGGGAAGAATCGAATTCCAACTCATCGGACGATGAGTACGTTCCTTATGTTCCAGTGAAAGAACGGAAGAAACAACAGTTGTTGAAGCTCGGGAGACTGGGACAGGTGAAGCAAGTGTTTTTAAAAGCTAGCTCTGTTGTAATTTTGTGTATTTTGTAGCTATCAGGCTATGTGAAAATTAATGATTTTGCCCATCCATTTAGGTTATTTTTTTTATGCTTTTGTAAACTACTTTAGTGTTAAAATTTTAAAAATCCAAGCTCATCATGGTATATGATAAAAATAGCTGCAGCTAAATATGCTTAATTTTATAAGAACATTTGTCATATTACGTGTATATTGATGAAGCCAAAATAAAGTAGCAACTACTTAACCAAACTTTATCATGTTTTTATAGTATTGTAAATGTCATTAACCTAACAAAAAATAACCAAACCATGAGTTAAAAGGTTTTGCAGCATTTTGAATGTCACTAAACCTAACCAATAAGCAGTATATTTTGTTTCTCAAAAGCTAACACTTACTTACCAACCAGTATTATTACTGTCATATGTCTTTTTCAAATTATAAAATAGTTGGAACTTAAAAATGTTGCCACTGTAGTATCATCACATTAATCAACTGTACTAAAAATACATTTTTGGATTCATTCAATATTTTAACAGAAAAGTCACTGTTCAAAAATTATTAAAAATATATTATAAAATTTTACTATGTATGAACATATAAAAATTTAATATGGAGAAATTGGATATCCCTTAACTGTTTTAGATTTGATGTAATTTAAACTAGTTTAATACTTCATTTAGTTTTTGATGGATATCTTGTCAGTATTATAATACAATGTAAAATTCCTAAAATTGTAGTTCATGATATTTCCATGCGTAATTTGTTTTTCTTTCGCCCTTTGGAGAATGTATGACAGGTTTAAAATGTGTCTCAGTTGCACATGTCAAACTGAAAATATCTGTCAGTTGTATTGGTGCTGTCAGCAAGTTGATCAGTTTATTTGCCTGCCTAGCTGAAGGATGAGTTTGGCCAGCGCGGCAAGTCGTCCAGCGAGAACGAGCGCGACGAGGACGATGAAGATGGGCAGGTGTGGGGCCGCAAGTCTAACATCAGCCTTCTGGACCAGCACACGGAGCTCAAGAAGCTGGCTGAAGGTAAGCCGTTGTGATTCGCAGGCCTGTTCTGTGCTGCCAGTAGATGTTTCTTCTCAAAGAAAATACCATAGAGAGATAGAGAGATATATAGTAGTGACTCATGGCTCTTCTTCACCTAAGATGCTGGGTCATTGCATTTTCAGTTCATGTGTAGATATATGCTACTTATCAGGGGCGCAACAACTAAATTTCCAAAGGGGGGGGGGGGGGGGGGGGGCAATATACCTTTTTATAAAGAATCATCGATCCCCCCCTATTGAAGCGGAGGATCCGGGGGTGCTCCCCCCTGGAAAATTTGTATTTCAAGGTGGAAAATGGTGCTATTTAAGCAGTTTAATTATCTAAAAAATGGTTACACAGCACTTTCTTTGCCCCCGTTTGCCCCCACTTCAAGGTTTCAGAAGGGGGGGGGGGGGGCAAAATACCCTTGCCCCCCCATTGTTGTTGCTCCCCTGCTACTTATATATGTTTTGTTAAATGACAGGAAAATATTCATAATTAAATTTTTTTTTTCCCGGACTTATTGTATTTTGTGTCTCGGTAGAAGTCATTATCTAAGTTTCTACAGTTAGAAAACGCCTACAGATGTACTTAAACAGTCCCGTTTTCAAGACTTCTTCATAAAAATCTGGAATCATAAAGAGCTAAATAAATTTTCATCATGTTGAATCAAGTTGAGCCTTTGGTAAATCTTTACTAGAACAAAAGTTTGTAAATTTTGTTTTTGCTGGTCAAGCTTTTTTTGTTGCAAATACTGAAAGGTGATGTTTGTGTTTGGCAGCAAAGAAAGAAAGCGCCATGGAAAGGCAGCTGAAGGAAGAAGAGAAAATTTTGGAGAGTGTGGCGGAGAAGAAGGCGTTGATGGGTGTAGCAGAGTTGGCTAAAGGTATCCAGTATGAAGATCCCATTAAAACTAGGTAAAGAAAAAGTGTCTAATGGTCCTTTTTAAAAATACAGTTTATTGATATTGTGCTTACTGAATACCTCTACTTAACCACAACCCTAATTTATGTTACAACTATTTATTATTTACTACCTTACATTTTAAAGTTTGTTTCCTAACAATTATTTACTACCTTAAAGTTTAGTTTGTTTCTTAAGTACTGTAGTAAATATTCTATATTAATTTGCACTACAATTTTTTTCTTATTAATCATATCTTATATAATATTCTATATTTTATAATACTCCAGTGTTAAGGTGTCAGATTAAGTTCATTATGTTGCATATAATGGATTATTTACCTTGTTTAAATGTAAAGGTTGGTAACTTATGCCAGTGACTTTGTCCGCATGGACTGTAGTCTTTTATTGTAACAAAATATGCTTTAAGGATGGTCGCATCAAGATGAAATAAGAAACAATATAATGAAAAATATGGCTGTTGATAATAAGTTGATCATTTATTAAGTAAGGCTTCTCAATATACAACTTGTGTCTTCTTGGACCATAGGTAGGTTTTATACAGTTTCTTAATTAGATTATATGATAATTTGTGTAGGATTTTGAAGAAAAAACATATATACTGTAATTTAATATCATAGTTTTTATTTTTAACCCTTCAGTCCATTTAAACACTGAAATGGACAATCTATATTTCAATGTTACATGGAGTTTAACAAACCTTAAATGTGTGAGTCAATGTATACATTCTAGTCGACATCGTACTTAATGACTATGAAAGAAATACATTTTATAATAATTGTGTACTTAATAATAAAATACCTTAATATTATATATATTATAATTAAAGATTATTACTGTATAAAAATTAAAAAAAAAAAAGTTAAAATAATAACAAAATTTTAACCTAGGAATTGAAAGGATTAAGGATAAAAAAATAATTGAAATTATTTTAGTATGCTTATTCGTCTTAATATTGTACTACAATATAAATGAAGCTAAAACTTGTGTATAGACAACATTTGTAGTTTTATTATCGGGGGCGCATACATAGAGATTAGAGCGTCCGCTGACTCTTAGAGCACTCAACGTAGAGTTGACCATGGGAAAAGCAAGGTAGTCACAGGACAATGCCTACGTTCAGTGCCCACTGTCTGTCCTTGTGATTTATTTAGTGTCATTGCGAAGCGCACAGATGCAGGGAAGTGCAGGCGTTTGAACAGGAACAAGAAATTGGTGGGAATCAATACATCCTCTCCACAGCCGCACCCAGGCAGTATGGTACCTCAGTCACATGCCGCTGTAAAGATTTCACTGGAAGTCTTGTCCTGTTGCACAGTTTTGGTGGGTTTAAATTCCTCATAAGGATTAGTGGCGCACCTAACTTTAGTTTTATTTCATGTGTCGGGAGACCAAATGCATGCGAGGAATTAAAAAATTCAATTGGATGATTTGTAGAGTATTCCATATCCACCACAGAATTGATAGCCAAGTTTGTCATTGAGGTTGCCTCAAACATGTTGACAGTGGTATGGTTGAGGTTATTTCCATTATTTCTAAACCGATTAGGCAAGTCATATTTTTAGGAATTCTTTCAAATCTTTTTTTGGTCTCATTTTTATAGTATGTTACAGTTACGCCTGCATGGCATCTGGTGCAAGGGCCACTCAAAACTGACCCCCTTATATTGGTTGTGAGGTTACAAGGGTGAAGCAGTGAAGGATTGCAGGCAAAAATAACAACGCAGATAAATAACACACAGTACGTAAGTACATCTTTTTGTGGAGGAAAAAAAAAACATGCTACTTCGAAGTATTAATTTTACAAATGGCAGCACAAAAAAAAATTGTTAAACCACAGACATGCATCACAGCGTAGGAAAACACCCCATTCGACATAACTCACATGCTGTAAGTAAGTAGTATTTCATGCATTCAAGATAAATCGAAACACGCTGAGTTAATATTAATGACAAGAATATTAAATAACCAACTCAGCACTTGAGACTGAACAATAAGCATTATTGGTGCTTTAAAACAAAATAGGTACTAAAACAGAAGTGCTTCATGAGACGTTGCGCTCGTTTTGTCTAGCTGGCATGCGCCCAAGTACATCCTTGCCTTGTCCGAAGAGAGGAACGAGCGAGTGCGCAAGCGGTTGCGTATCCTGGTGGAAGGGGAGGATGTGCCGCCCCCCATCAAGAGTTTCCGCCAGATGAAGTTCCCTCACGGGATCCTTGCAGGTCTGGAGAGCAAGAAAATCTTGAAACCGACGCCCATACAGGTCCAAGGAATACCGACCGTGTGAGTATCAGGAGGGCACGACAGTACGCTTGAATCCTCCCTATATGACTGACTTATTGCTATGATTTGTACTTTGCACAGTAAAAAACTTACATTTTTTACAGACTAATTACGAATTTTAACAATTACCTTAAACATGTTGGTACCTGTGATAGTAAAACTAGCATGAAAAAGTTTTGTTTCAATTTTCATAAATAAATGAGTCCTCCGGCTTTATCCAATAACATTTTGAAATTTTCCTTATGATAATATTATTAGTTTTTTATTTCATCAATTATAATTGTACTCTAGAACTGCACTTTTTTTCCTTACTGAGTTTTTTTTTTGTTTGTTGTACTGTTTTTTTTCTTCCAATATTATTAACATTCTAGTTGATGTCCCCATAACTGTACCGGTATTTGCGTCATCTTTATGTTTGTGTATTTACTGTTTGTGTGTATGTGTATTTTTCTGTTTGTATGTGTATGTTGTGCCCTCTAAAAGTTCTGCATACTGTTGGTAGGCAAATAACAAATAAATACAGGGTTTGTTTAAAAAGATTCTGAAAAATATATTTTTTTGAGATGTTACTAGAATGTCTCAGAAGTGTTCAAAGTACATCCCTCGAGTGTCGACACACTTTTTCCAGCAGCTTTTCCACGACTCAAAGGCTCCCTGGTAAGCAGATTCCGGAAGGTCCTTAAGGGTACGCGTGCAAGCTTCTTTGATGGCACTTGGGGTCCCATGGTGGTGTCCTTTGAGGGAGGATTTCATGTTACGGAATAGAAGAAAGTCTGCTGATGGCAAGTCAGGTCTATAAGGGGGTTGAGGAATCGTCGCAATGTCGTTTATCTTCAGGTAGTGGTAGTCGTGACCTTGGAGCTGGTGTGGTGAGGTGCATTGTCAATGTCGTATGCAATTTCCAGTGATGGCTGGCCTCACCTGGTTGACCCTTCTCTTCAGTCTTCTTAGCATTTCTAGGTAAAAAGCACCATTCACTGTCAGCCTCTCAGGTATAAATTCGTAGTGGACCACACCCTTGTCTAAGAAAATGATAAGCATGGTTTTCACTCTTTATTTGCTCATTCGAGCCTTTTTTGTACGAGTTGATGCCAAATGTGCCATTCAGAACTTTGCCGCTTTGTTTCCGGGTTGTATTTGAATATCCAGGTTTTGTCTCCTGTGATTACGTTGTCCAAAAAGCCTGGGTCGTCTTCAGTGCGTTGCAGGAGGACTTCGCAAGCAGACACTTGCCTCTGCTTTTGGTCGTCTGTGAAGCCCTTTGGGATGAGTTTCGCGGATATATTTTGCATTGCCAAATTTTTAAGTGATAATGGTGTGTACTGTCATCTTAACAATGCCAATTTCATCTGCGACCATTCGCACACTTAACTGACGGTCTGAATTCAGCACTTCACTCACACATTGCACATTATCTTAAGTTCTTGACGTTGACAGCCGTCCAGCGCGGGGCTTGTCCTCCACACTCTTTCGGCCATCTTTGAAAAGTTTGTGCCTCTTCAAAACTACAGTTTGTGACATGCTTTCATCCTTGAACACTTGGCGAATCATGCACGTCTCCGTACCCGATCTTCATAGTCCAACACAAAATGAGGGTGTATTGCTGTTCAATCGCTTGCTGCATTTTGCACTGAGTTACTCGGACAGGGTTCCAATAAAAACACACACTAGCCTGGACGATTGCTCGCAGGCGACTGGCTCTTGGCGCATGTTAAAGGTCACACCCCCCACCACCGAGCCTGTGCGATGCAAGAATGCTGCAACATGCAGTCATGTTAGGAAAAAATTGTTCCCAATACTTTTTATACAAACCCTGTATCACTCAAAATAACGTTTTTGGAAAAATAAGTATCATGGAACGTTTAAGTGTCATATTTGTTCAGTAATATACAATCTTTTTAATAAAATAATATTCTGTAGTTTTGAATAAACAGATTTCATATAAAATAAAAACAACATGGAAATCTCATGTTTGAAAAATGTAATTGGCCTGAAAATAATACCATAATAGCAGTATCAACTGTGCTAATTTCAGACCTAGCTGCTGTTTTAGCTTAGTTTCTAAGTACGTGCTTTTTTCAGCTAAATTAGTTTGAAATGTAAAATAAATAATGTAAAATTGTAAAATACACTTTATAAAATGTCACAAACTGCTACTTTATTCGACAGATAAATTTACAAAATGTATTGTTTCACATTTAGAAAGAAACGATGCTGTCGTGTAAACTTTAAGTAACCTGACTCACTCGTATTCATACCTTGCAGTTTGTCTGGGATATGTGCACATTTATAATTAAAATTTGTTAACATATGTTTATCACTGAAGACTTATCACCTTATTAGCAAATCAGGTACGTAGTACACAAAATACACACCATCATTGCTGCAGATTTTCTCTTGTCTAACAGCCCTAACCCAATTCATCCAATTGATTCGTGAATTACTATAGTAATGTTTGCTAGTTTATTGTAGTACCAATTTTTTAAGTTAGATAAACATTGTAATTACATTGTTTATCTAAAAAGGCATGAATATTTTTTTGTTCAAACTTAAATAGTGTCATTTGTATGCATTTGTATATGAGTTTTAAAACATTTCAAATGTAAATAATAAGATTTGAATATAGCTGTATGAAAAAGTTGGTTTCACAATAATATGTGCAAATTTATAAAATCATTGTTGCTAATTTTGTGGGTGGAAAAATTGATGCTATTTTTTCCAACCTCTATCTTTAATGGGTCAGCAGACAAGAAAATGTTAAACCCAAGTATAAAAAGAAAATTAATGCGGTGTTAATAACAATTTTTATATGTGTATAATATTTTAAACCTAAAGAAATTCATGTAAAGAATAAGAAGATTTTAACATTAATTATTTAAGTCTTTCGAGGAAATATTTTTTAAGTTGCATACAAATGTTGTGGTTTAATCGTACATAATAATATCAGAAGAGTGACCCACGAGTACTTATTTTGAAACTACAGCTACTGCATCACTCGTGCTGTAAGAGATCTTTTTTGTTACAGGTTGTCAGGTCGAGACATGATTGGGATTGCCTTCACTGGTAGCGGCAAGACTCTGGTCTTTGTGCTGCCCCTGGTCATGTTCTGTTTGGAACAGGAAGTGCACCTGCCTTTCATCAAGAACGAAGGCCCCTATGGTATGGACAAATACTGAAACACCTTGTACATTAATTATTGCATTTTTGGCTAGCAAAGAGATGGTTCAGGTGTATGTTCGACGTAACAGACGATCTAAACTGTTAACGTAACAAAGTGTGAATTAAAGTCACATAACAGGAGTGCAGGAGAGAGAAGACTGGAATGAAGTGAAGAATGAGGAATGGTGGAAGGACAGAGGAATATTGAGGCATTTTACTTGGCTGACCCGGCTATGGGCTGGAAACAGTTTATGGTGATGATTTAAGAATAACTCATTTTTTGCCAGGGTATGAAAAAATCCTGATTTTTAAAAAAAAATCAAAAAAAATAATCAGATTTTTTGGATTAATATCAGATTTTTTGGATTAAAATGGGATTTTTTTGATTAAAATACAATTTTTTTTATTAAAATATACAAAATTGTAATCTGTGTAATATACAGTACATTTTCATGACTGTTTTCATGACTTGACTTTGCTCTGCAGTACAATTAATAACAGAATAATTCATTTTGTAAAGACAACTAGCCTAATTTTCTTTCTTTGAAATAACCACATTTTACATTGCATAATGTTTTAAGGAAACATTAATGATGCCACTTTATGAAAATTTTTAGTACAGTAACATAGTTAACATTAGTAAAAAAAAGATGTCTTATAGAAAATAACTACATCATTGAAAATATATCATATTTAAATGTAACTTTGTCACTTCTGTCATCCCTTATAGTCTTATAGTCCAATTGTTCTAAATAAAGTAATTTAAACCAAAACCACAAATTCCTTTTTTTCTTCTTCTCAGAATTGCACACATACGAGAGTATTCAAAGTAAAACTTATACATAAAATATTACTTATTTAAAATTTTAAACAAAAGTACAAGTTTTGCAGCTTTTTCTGTACCCAGTCGATTTCTTAATGTTGACTGAACCAAACCAGACATACCAAAGAACTGAAAATTTCCTTCCTACAGTTCTAAAAATAGCATTTGACATTGTTGGAAGACAAACCTGTTGCCAAGGAGATATATGACACACACACAACACATACACATGAGGTAGAAGAGAGAAAATGAGGTGGCATTTAAAGGTACATTCCACCCACCTATATTTAACAAGTGTTTCAAAATAACTAAAAATACATTGTAGAAGAAATTAAGTACTACAGTAGAATCCCGCCGATGCGACCCCCCTCTGATGCGTCCATTCCGTTTATACGACCGTTTTTTGAGAAACCATGAAAAATTTGAGCAGAGAAAGTCGAAAATTTGAGTAAAATCGGCTGAAAAACAAGTCTGTTACACTTTGTTGGGCGCTATGTGTTCACGTCTATCTTGGCGAGCGCTGTACTGCAAGCAAGCAGGCAGGCAGGCAGACAAAAGACGGCTAAAAATAGATACCACCCCTCTAGACTGTCCACGCTAGCCAATACCGGTAAACTGCGCGCATCACCTGATAGCATCTACGCGCGCGTCTATTGCCGTCCCGGTCCCGGTCCCGGTCCCGTTTGACGATTGTGACTCGTTTTTCAATTTACACGGACTCGTGGATTCGTGAAAATGAGTATAAAGCGAGCCAGTTTGTCGCTAATGAAAAATTATTAGATTATCCAGCAAGTGGATAAGAAGACAATTTCCAAGACGAAGATAGCACAGAAATATGGCATTCCGAAGTCTACTCTCTTCACGATTCTTAAAAAGAGAGAAGAAATTATAAATGCAGTACAGAAGGAAGGCAGCAATTTGAAATTGAAAAATTTGAGGGGTGCGACGTATTAGGTGCTTCAAGTGTGCGTGAGAGATAAGATAAAGAAGGTGAAGAGGGCGAGACCTGCCAGCCAATATATTTGTGGAAGGGGGAGACAGAGATAAAAGAGAGCGAGCCCTGCAGTAAGCGGAAGTGGTCAAGGTCTACATTTTCCGTCACACTCTCGCTAGCTAACGATGCTGCTGGTCGCCAGCCTCACACACACACACGCGCCGCCAGACGGTGGCGACTGGCGAGTAGATGCGTGCGCCGCCAGCAGTTCCGCTCTCCTTCCCTCACTTACCGGCCACACGTGTTTTTTTTTCTTTTTCTTTTTTTTTTACGCTGTGAAGGGACGTGTAAAAGATGATTGCTTGAGCTGTCAAAATAAACATCGCTGACGGCAAGGATGGGAGCGTATCCTGTCAGTCTGTCGCTGTGATTATCTACTCCAAAAACATGTCACAGCATTTCAGGATAGCATTGTTCTTATATCTTTCGTTTATAGCCGAATGTTTTCTACCTGATACACACAAGTTCCTTCGCCACGTTTTGAACGAAAATAACAACCAGCCATCTAGCATAGCCGAACTCGCGTGACGCAAATTCACTTTATAATTGGGGGGGAGGGGGGGGAATTGGCCTGAATTCTCTATTGCGACCATTCCGTTTATAAGTCCGTTTTTCCGGAAACCGTGAGGGGTCGCATCAGCGGGATTCTACTGTATTCAATTTTCATTCTATCTTTGCAGCAATCAGTTTTTATGAAAGTAGGCATGAATACTTGGTTTAAACAATACAGTATAGGAAATATTAACGTTCATATTATCATATTATAAATTGATTTTAATCACTGATTTAATAAAAAAATCATATGATTTAAATCATGATTAAAATCACGATTTAAATCATGCTGATTAAAATCAACATACCCTGTTTTTTGCATCTGTTATATGATTAAGAAAAAGTTTTCTGTAACTTTTATTTCCACTGTAAATTACTGGCACAGCCATTCTTCACATAATATTTGTATGGATTTATATATCATCATCGAGTTTATCAGAATTTTCAAAACTATTTGGGAAAATTAGCAGGGGTAGTGGTCATGAACATTTGTATTTAACACATTCTAGGATTTGAACCATTTCCACAGACACTTTGCACCATTTATATGTGATGATAGAGTGTGAGTGGGTAGCCTAAAGGTTTATGTTTAGCCTAGTTTCAGAAAAAATTGGAAGTGACTGTGAATGGTCAGTTAATATTGTACTTTTGCTCCAAAATATTGTATTATTATGTACGTGCATATCAAGTTTGTGTGCATTGCTGGAGTATAACTTGGGCACGAACAGAGAAGCCACTTCACCTGCTGTCTTCTTGGACAAAGGTTTACCTACGTGTGGTGTTCACATTTGTTACAGTCTTCATCAGAACTAGTAATTTTATGTTTCTTTTATTTTGAGAAGAAAAATAATATCCTATCCTTTCTTAATAGCTGTGACTTCCGGTGGTATTTATTATAAAGTTTTGGAAATATTTTCTCTACTGTAAACGTTCATGCATGCCGCGCACTGCAAGTTCCGGCAGACGACAATTCGCACATCGTCCCTCTCTTCGTGGCTTTGGCACCAGCCACCCATTTCTGTAAGCACCAGGGTGGGTCCTGCAGCAGTCACTCATCTCAAAAAGTGCCTGGCTGAATTCTGCTGCCTTGACCTACAACAACCGAGACATGTCTGCTGCGTCAGAGGAGGGAACTTCAGTGCCTCTTCCCCTCATTTCCCCGCCTTCTCAAACATGCGCTGCTGCCCATTGACTATCCTTTATCTGGGCCAGACATGCAATGAAAGAAAGCGAGACGGCTGTACTTGCCTGTCGCAGACCCTTAACATCATCACTCTGGTTGTGTCGTTGCTACTCGTTTCTACCTCTTCCTGCTGGAACTGTCTGTACTTCTGAACACCTGCCAGTTACTGCAGATTCCGCGCTGCCTGCCTGCTGCCGATTCGACCGTTGCAAACGTCCATTTCGACCGTCTGTTACTGGCCGGTGCGATAGGAAAAAAAACTGCAAATCGTCGTATCCATTTCAACATCACCTTTCGTTTCCCTTAACTCAAGTGAAATTATAAGGGAAGCTGTCTGAGCTTTTAGGGAGCAAAATTCAGTTAATGTGTTCTTGGGGCACTATAAACAGTCATGCACAGTTCTTCTACAGACTGTCAACCTTTTACATGCTCTGTCAGGGAACACGTGCATTTTTTTAAGAACTTGAAACAAAACGCTAAGCAGACAAAATGTTTTTTGGCATCCACACCTTCCATGACTCAAGTGACTTGTGGCGAAGTAGCCACCGAGACTTTGAGGTAATTTCAACCTCCTGTCACTCTCTTCCCAGAGAAGCTTCTGATTTGAGGGAAAGGTATTTCACACTACTATTCATAAATGTTTAAAAAATAATCATAAATCATTTATTTGCTTCTAACAAATATATATATATATGTGTGCCTTTTATGTATACTGAACATCACCAAACACTTTGTAAAGCCGTTCACTCTCGAACGATGCAGTTCATGAGATGGGCATCTACAGCTGAAATTCATGTAACGTATTCAAAAATACTGCTTGAAATAGAGCTTCTCTTCTGTGTGATATGTCTGGGTTGTACCATGCTGGCTGATCTGAAACAGAAGGATTGTTTTGCAGGGTTAATAATATGTCCATCAAGAGAGCTAGCCAAGCAAACCTACGACATCATCCTACACTACTGTTCCTGCTTGCAGCGACACGGATCGCCAGAGATACGCAGTTGCCTGGCCATTGGCGGAATACCAGTCTCCGAGTCTCTCGAGGTTATACAGAGGTCAGCACCAAATAATATTTCAAACTGGACATGATTCCTCTCCCGTTGGGCTTAAGGCAGTCATGAGCATCACCAATTGGGTGAGCATGTAGAGTAGGTGGATGGGGAGAGCTAAGGATAACAAGGGAGCAAATTCCTTGGTAAAATTTAGAACAGTACATATACATTTTTTTTGATTTTGTTGTTTGTTTATTCACCACATTAATTTTTTTGCATTGTATTTAACGCTACACAAGTGCCATTGAAGAAAGTAGCGCCACTTCGAATCTATTACCATGTTACTTCAAATCATGCCGTGATTTATTGGCGTAGTTACTTCGAAACCGCACAAATCGAACAGCGTTACTTGGAGGCACAGGTGTATTTTATGCGAACAGTAAATAATGCTGTGCGTAACACATGCTTGCAGGGGTGTCCACATCATGGTGGCGACGCCAGGTCGCTTGATGGACATGCTGGACAAGAAGATGGTGAGGCTGGACGTCTGCAGGTGAGAGTGGAAGTCTGTAGTTAAAATAAACCATTACTTTTTTCAGCAAAGGTCTCGTGTTTGGTAAGAGGAACATAATGTTTCATTTAAAATTTGTTTGATATACAGCTAGGTTTAGAGAAAAAACTACTGTCATTTTAGAACATAACAAAAAATAAATGTGATGGTAATAGAAGGAAATATTCAAGATTGAGCCTAGTGTTGAAATTAAGCAATGACACAAATTTTCAATTGAGAAAAAAAGATATTTGGTATAAAATAACCATAAATAAATGCTTCAAAATTAAAAAAATATATATATTGTGTTGTGATTGTTTTAACTAGATCAGTGGTATGAAAATTACAGGTACCTGTGTATGGACGAGGCAGACAGGATGATTGACATGGGATTTGAAGAAGATGTTCGGACAATATTCTCTTTCTTTAAGGTAGTGTTTATTTTAATTTTAATGTAGTATATGTTTCGATGTTGATCCATCTCGTGCTTTGGCTGATAGAGAAAGAGCTGGAAGCATGTTGTGTACGAGATGCATAATAAGGATTTGTCCAAAGATATTTGCTAGCACCAAGTTGCACTGCTAAAATGATAGCCTTTTTTTTAATCACTCTGATGATTAGACACATTGTTTTGTTACATTAGAAATAAATGCATGCATTTATCTAACTATTGAATTTTATTTATCTAATCATTCCCTGAAGATACAAATAATTAAAGATTTTTTTTTTGGTATGATACTTTTAAAGTTTTAGAAATGAGGAAAGCAGTATTTTTTTTCATTTAAATGATTTTGCTAAGAAAATATTTTTATTAATTAGTGAACCTCTGCTTATTCAGTTTCAAGTTTAAAATGTTCGTTTTCAAAATAAAAATTTTAACCACTCAAGCGAGTACAGCCGTCAGTTCCCTTGCCTGCATTTACCCATGGGAAATTTAAAATTAAGAGTAATACAGTATAAAAACCTATACAAGACAGAAAAAATTTAAAATATTGATATAAATATGGAACATATAAAAAAAATTGTAAAAACAAACAATAAAAAACATCACCTACATATTTCCAGCATGACGTAGGACTTGCTTGCTGGAGGTCTATGTGCGGATCACATGACTTCTGCCTCGCTACCCAAGGCATAGAGAGCACTACCAACCACCTGCTTTGGCTCAGTGCCAGGCTGCCTACCACGTTACCCTGAACCTTCAGCTGCTTTTCTCTTGTTGCATTTTTTTTTATTCTATTTTTTAACCTTTTTTTGTTCACAGGTTCACTATTGAACTATAAATAAAGTGATTTTGAGCTTGTGTGAAACCATTTTAAATTTCAGTCCTACTGATGGTTAAGTAAATTTAAATGGCAATTTTTTTTTTTTTTTTTTTTTTTTTTTTTTTTTTTTTTTTTTTACATTTATCGAAGTGATCAAGGGGTGTGGATGTGTTACCTAGGGCCAGCGACAAACACTTCTGTTCTCTGCAACCATGCCCAAGAAAATTCAGAACTTCGCTCGTTCTGCTCTTGTCAAGCCCGTCACAATTAATGTTGGGCGTGCGGGAGCAGCATCAATGAACGTCATCCAGGTAGTTATTCTACTCAGTGTTCTTTTATTACATTGTTACAGAATCCTTCAATTATTTCCGAACTATGCTAAATAATTATGAATTTACAAGATGGCGCCAAAATTTCAATATGGTGGACGCCACAGTAATAAATATATACTGCACTCTGGCAGATGAAAACAAGATGGCGGACATGACACGGGACATGTACAGCGAAGAGAGGGCGGGAGAACCGTCAACACTGTCATATGGCCTCAAGCACATGCACGCCCACACCCACGCTCTCTCTCTCGCTTTCGCTCTCGCTCTCTCGCGCTCTCTCTCTCGCTCGCATCTCTCTCTCCCTCTCTCGCGCTCGCTCCTCTCTCTCTTGCTCGCTCCTCTCTCTCCCTCTCTCGCGCTCGCTCCTCTCTCTCTCGCTCGCTCCTCTCTCTCTCTCGCGCTCTCGCTCCTCTCTCGCTCTCGCTCCTCTCTCTCTCTCGCTCTCTCTCTCTCTCTCTCGCGCTCTCGCTCCTCTCTCTCTCTCTCTCTCTCTCTCTCGCGCTGGCTCCGCTCTCTCTCTCTTACGCGCTCGCTCCTCTCTCTCTCTCTCTCTCTCTTACGCGCTCGCTCCTCTCTCTCTCTCTTACGCGCTCGCTCCTCTCTCTCTCTCTCGCGCTCTCTCTCTCTCTCGCGCTCGCTCCTCTCTCTCTCTCTCTCTTACGCGCTCGCTCCTCTCTCTCTCTCTTACGCGCTCGCTCCTCTCTCTCTCACGCGCTCGCTCCTCTCTCTCTTTCGCGCTCGCTCCTCTCTCTCTCTCGCGCTCGCTCCTCTCTCTCTCTCGCGCTCGCTCCTCTCTCTCTCTCGCGCTCGCTCCTCTCTCTCTCGCGCTCGCTCCTCTCTCTCTCGCGCTCGCTCCTCTCTCTCTCGCGCTCGCTCCTCTCTCTCTCTCTCTCTCTCTCTCTCTCTCTCTCTCTCGCGCTGGCTCCGCTCTCTCTCTCTTACGCGCTCGCTCCTCTCTCTCTCTCTCTCTCTCTCTCTTACGCGCTCGCTCCTCTCTCTCTCTCTCTTACGCGCTCGCTCCTCTCTCTCTCGCGCTCTCTCTCTCTCTCGCGCTCGCTCCTCTCTCTCTCTCTCTCTCTTACGCGCTCGCTCCTCTCTCTCTCTCTTACGCGCTCGCTCCTCTCTCTCTCATGCGCTCGCTCCTCTCTCTCTTTCGCGCTCGCTCCTCTCTCTCGCGCTCGCTCCTCTCTCTCTCGCGCTCGCTCCTCTCTCTCTCGCGCTCGCTCCTCTCTCTCTCGCGCTCGCTCCTCTCTCTCTCGCGCTCGCTCCTCTCTCTCTCGCGCTCGCTCCTCTCTCTCTCTCTCTCTCGCTCCTCTCTCTCTCTCCTCTCTCTCTCTCCTCTCTCTCTCTCCTCTCTCTCTCTCGCGCTCTCGCTCCTCTCTCTCTCTCTCGCTCTCTCTCTCTCTCTCGCGTTCTCTCTCTCTCTCGCGTTCTCTCGCGCTCCCTCCGCTCTCTCTCTCTCTCTCGCGCTCTCTCGCTCTCGCGATCTCTCGCTTTCTCTCTCTCTCTCTCTCTCTCTCGTTGGTTCATTTTTAGATTTTCCTCTCCTCGCAGTCGCGTCCCTTGCCAGCGTCGTGACTGGTCGGGCGACAGACACGGCACTCGTACAATAACTGCCCTGTTCACGGAGCTTCACGCAACTGCAGATATTTTGATAAAACTATTTATACTTACTCAAGCAAGTTATTTATGCACATATTCAACCACACAGTACAATATTATTATTTTTTTTTAACCCAAAATTTGCATATGGGTCACAGTACATTTTTTACACTAAAAATCTGCATAAAATATGCTACCCATACACGGGTAATTAATGTTTATTTTGTTTCATGAAGCCTAGGAGCATTTTTGAGTAACTTTACTTTGCACACTGTATAAATGATTTCTCTTGATTATTCCAAAACTTTTTTGAGTGTGTAATAAAGATTTTTTTAAGACCATTTCTCTCAGGGGGGAGCTATCTCATTAAAGAAACAAATAGGCTTGTCAAAATTGTCTGAATTCCCTGTAAGAATTGAAATCACCCGAGTATAAGTGCTGGAAGTTTTCCACCAATTGAAAATGAAATTTTGATGATTATAATGTAAGAACTGGATTATTAAGATGTTTATGTCCTGTTTAGAAAATTCTTTTTTTGCCAGAATGTGAGACTGTCTGCCTGTTCATCTTAATAACTGAATTACAGATATCAGAAGGACTAAACTACCTCTTTATTTATTAATAAATAAATTCAGCTCACCACGAAAACTTATAATTTTTTTGCCTGGTTGTCTTTTAAATGACAGTTATGTTCACTAAAGTTCAGAATGAAAAAAAAAATGTCAATTAAGGATTTGTGATTGGTAACCAAGCATACATTTTATTTAGTTCCTGGTTCACCTGCATGCCATTGTGAGATGAAAAGAAATATGAATTTTTGTTTGTGGCTAGGGTAGCAAACATCACAATGGCAAAGATGTCTCATTTCACGTAAGTTCACTTTATTCATACAGTCATTTGTTATTAATAATTAAGACCAAGCTACAGTGTTTTCTCGCATAATTGTCACACATTTTTATTCTAAAATCAAGTTTGAAAAGTTTGCGACCATTATGCGGAAAAATATTTTTTTTTTGTTAGGTAAAGTTATTTATAAAAAAGACCGTTCATGGAAATTACGTTTATTTAAAAAAAAAAAAGGTGGATTATACAAGAGCACGCAAAACAATTAATATTAATAATAATTAAAACAAAACCCTTTCTTCAACTTTAAATAGAAAACCCAAACTGTAACGCGAACGCAAGCCCCTTGAATCTGCGACGTGAACTAATGCGTAACTATTGCCGTAGTACACATTTACCACGACAGAATGCGGGCCATCATATGTAGTTAACTCGGCACTCGACAGAGAGAGAGCGCGCGCTGTATGCAATCGGCGAGATATCAATATTCGACTACATGCGCGCGCTCTATACGGGAAGCAACATAACCAAACATGAATGATGCCAACTGGCGCTGGCTACACGTTCATAAGTGGTACACCGCGGCGACGCAAAGGATCAGATAAAGATAATGTTTAAAAAAGTCTTTAAAAGAAAATTTACACGTTGGACAACTTCATATTATTGTTAATTAAATAAGTGGTAATTTCCGAATAAATATTATATTTCTTCTTTAAAATACATCGTTTTATACTTAAAAGATACACAAAGCGCTCGGCATCTAATAGCGGGACCAAAAACATCATTCAATGTTTAAGCGAGAATTTTTTTATCCCAAACTTGACGGCCAAAAATATAGGTGCGACGATTACGCGCGTGCAACGATTATGAGATAAAAGAGGGTACTTGAACAACATTAATTTTGGTCTCATTCAGGCGTTTGAAATCTTTCAACAACATGAATTCTCAGTTTCATAATAAATTCTTTTAAATGGTACAGCATTTTGAATTTAGACTGAACAGTAATGCAGAATTTCTGTCAAATGAGGGCTATATATGCTGTAAAATACATGTTTTAGGGATGTGAGAACATAATGCCTTAACATTTTGTCCCACAGGAAGTAGAGTACGTGAAGCAAGAAGCAAAAATAGTCTACCTTTTAGAATGTCTACAGAAGACACCACCACCTGTCCTCATATTCGCAGAGAAAAAACAGGACGTAGATGCAATTCACGAGTATCTGCTCTTGAAAGGAGTTGAGGCAGTGGCCATACATGGTGGCAAAGGTATA
The DNA here is from genome assembly GCF_032445375.1 of Bacillus rossius redtenbacheri. Classification (NCBI taxonomy): domain Eukaryota; kingdom Metazoa; phylum Arthropoda; class Insecta; order Phasmatodea; family Bacillidae; genus Bacillus; species Bacillus rossius. Next base: position 42,496,850 of record NC_086338.1, read on the forward strand.
TAAATCTTACTCAGTAGTAAATTAATGATTGAATCCGCAAGTGACACTGATGTCCGGAAAAAGAAAGGGAGACAATATACACAAGTTAAGAACTAATCTTAAAGTTGACTTAGTTGACTTATTCCCTGTATCTTAATGGAATGCTTTCTTTGCACCTCTCTGACATAACTCTGAACTTATTGACTGCATTTGAAACTTTGTGCACAACATAAAATTACTTTTAAATAACTATACAGTGATTGATGAAAATAATATGTTTATTTGTAGGAACTTCGCAATTAACTTAATTGAAAAATAGTTTTCTGTTGTCTAATTCATAATAAGATATTTATGTTTCACATGGTTAATTACATATACACACAGTACTATAGAATTTATTATTATTATTATTTTATTCTACAAGTGCACAAGTTGAAAATACTATGATCAAAAAATTTTTTTCCTATACATTTATAGTAGACACCTGCGAGTACTCGAAATTCGAGTTTCGAGTCGAGTTTTTTAGTAATACTCGAACTCGAGCTCGTGGCTTTTCAACAACTCGAAATTCGAGCGAGCTTTTCTTGCACTCTACCTATAGAAAAAAAAAGACTGTCATTATAAGGGAATAAAAGTCTTACAACACTATTATCCTTTACTTTATAATGTAACATGATCGACCGTATACATGAACACATCATTTTTACGTACCCGGGATTTACGAATTTCCGTGATGAATTTTTTTTACTTCTATAATTTTCTGCATAGTTTTAATGTATCACTTTCCTGCTTTATGCGGAAGTATTTCCCGCTTTATGCGGAAACATTTCCCGCATTTTACTGTAAAAAGCGTTTAAATTGTCCGGGGTCTCATCATTTACGCCATAAAATGTGTGATATAAAGTCCCATTTAAAATTTTTATGAAAGTTCCTGCCAGTAATGGCGCACGTAAATATAAATATGAAGAAAAGACAAATGAACAACAACTTACGAAGAAATATGGATGATGTACCATAACTACAGTACAATTCCAATAGTTATCTTAAGATAATTACCATAAAAAGAACTAACGATTCTTTGTGGATACCATAACTACTGCAGAAGCATGATAGTTACCACATTTGCACTATAGTTGCCGTAATAACCGAGATGTGTATTTACCGTGATGGTAATGTATTTATTTAGGACATATTAAAAAAAAAGGATGTTAAATCTTGATATGTACGGTTGGCACATGTTGCTAAGAAATAATGCGATCTGAAAGAATGCAGTACTACTACGAAAAGTGAAAAGGGTACTAGTGGATTTTTAGGTTATGGCAGTCTCTTTCGTTTTTCAGTAATATCGGCCGAAAATTAACAAGAGTATTGGAAGTTGGCAGAAATGCCGATTCAACTAAATATTGGCAAAATCGGCTTCTTCAGTACAGCTCTACATTTGATGACATGAGTAAACATATTTCAGACTACAGGACATTGAAAAAGACTTTAATTTCCATGTAGGTTTATTGTGCGTAAGTTTTTTTTGCAAGTGTAAATTGAATTAAGTAAAATGCTTCTATTTTTATTACTTTAAATTGATTAAACTTAATGACAAGTTACAGATATTTGACACTAATTTCGAGGTTAAACAATTTGGTAAATATGTAGAGTAACGGTATATGCGAAAAAAAATGCTAAAAATCCGAAAATACTTTTATTCTATGCTCTTTCACTTCCTCTTTTCAAATCAACCGGCGGAGATAAGAAATTCCAAATACTTTAGGAGATATAGATTTTTTTAATTTTGCAATACAACACCTGTACAACCATTAGACCGACGCCATTTTTGTTATTTTGCCGTGTGTTCGTGAATGCGTAATAAATAAAATGGTCGATTAGGTCAGGTCAGTTACATTATTAATACTTTCAAACTAAGCGGACATAAAAAATAATGTGAATTAATTTCAATGGTTCTTTAGTTTTAAAGTATTTATAATGTAACTGACCTGACCTAACAAACCCGGACAATATCAAAATAAAAAATAAGACTTTAAAATTAGAAACGTTAAAAACCCACCTAAGTTGGAGGCGGGTACATTTCCTTTGCCATTAGAAGGAAATGATGTAGTCGTTCACCTACGTCGCGATACCTCCGACGGATTAATAAATAAATAAATAATCACGTATTGGTTCATTTGAATACTGGCCAATCACGGAACTGTCACGTGACAAAATTGTTCAATAAGAAACATAATAGATACTCGTAAACCAGAAACAATGGTGATCGCCGCATGAATACCCAGGTATTGTGATGAAAATTAAAAAATTCGATATTCCTAAAGTATTTGGAATTTCTTATCTCCGCCGGTTGATTTGAAAAGAGGAAGTGAAAGAGCATAGAATAAAAGTATTTTCGGAATTTTAGCATTTTTTTTCCGCATATACCGCGACTCTACATATTTACCAACAATTTTACTAAAGCATTCCAGCCACACAGGTTGCCAGCGAGAGATGCTTCTCATCTGCTGTAAACACCATCTCCAATCGTAGAGCTAATTTAACTCCTGAACGTGCAGAACAAATTATTTTTCTGCATGATAGATTGAAGAACAGAATTTAATACTCTATGACAATCTCTCTCAGAATTTTTGTGCCGAAAAGTGGAAATGTTGAAACAATGTGAATGTACTTTTCAAACAACATGATTTTTGGTGCTCAGTTAGTTGAAGCTCAGTAAGGACTCCAGAAAAATTGACAAGGATGAAATTATTCCAAAGTTATGTTACATTTACACAAACATATACGTACTTGTAAACTGTGGTTATGTTAGTTGGATGATATCAGTTACTAATGAACCAATGGAAACAGGTTAGATTCAATGGAAAACATGTTTTTTTTTCCTAGCAGTGCAAATTATAAAAGCACTCTGTAAATAGTTACCCAAAATTAATAAGCCCACTTCATTTTAATACTTTATTCAAACATTATACCTACTAAGTTTAAGGTAAAAATAATTTCCCAAAAGTGTAACTGTATCACAAAAGCTCAAGCTTCGAGAACTTTCAAGTAGGCTCGCTCGAGCTTGGCTCAAAGTAAAATTCTTAGGCTCGCAGACCTCTAATGTAGGTCTATCTATTTAGTAGGCTAACAATGATAATGGTTTCTTTTTTTATTTCCATATTTTTCTCAAAAGTTCTCACATTTTATTACTCCATCACAGTAAATTTATGTGCAATAAACTGAAAAAAAAAAACTCGAACTCGACTCGATACTCGCGAGTATTTTAGCAAACTCGCTCGAGCTCGACGTGAAAATCTTCTGCTCGCAGAAGCCTAATTTATAGATAAATTACCAAAAAGTCAGAATGAGTGGTAATGCTGGGTGTGGTTACAAGACCTTTAACTGTTTCAGATACCACTGATACTTCATTTTTACAACTGCTTTGACTGAATCTTTCCTAAAATGCACAATCATTTAAGAAAAAACTGCTCTAAAAATATATCCTACATAGCACTACCCCACTAAGGTGCAGGTTATAAAAAGTGCCATAATTCAGTGGTCAGGACCCAGAAAGCAACCTCTCCTGCCAATAAATATTACAGGCTTATTTAAAAGAATAAAATCTCTGTGTCTTACCATAGTGACTCTAGGTACTTGTGGTGCAATACTGCAACAGTTGACATCATCGTCGTGCTTTGTCACGCGCACGCCAGGGTTATTCTGTTATCAGGCATTTAGAAAGGAAGATTTTCAAAGCACAAGTTAATCTGTGGTAACCTATTACTAATGTATCTTGAATGAATTTGCATGCAGCAAGGTCAGTAAAATGTAAATACTTGGTAAATACGTATTAAGTAAATGAAAGTGGCATGGTATTGCCCTACCATCTTAATTTCAGATGTATGGGAGCTGGACAAAGTTTGGCAAGTTTTGTTTTTCCACCTTTGTTTGCTCATAAAATCATCTGGCAATGTCCAAATCAGTCAACGGACTATAGAGTAATGATTTATTATGAGAGAAAAGATTATGGTGTAATTTTCAGGCCGATTTCGCTTTCAATACACAAGATTTAAGTGTTAATGGTATTATTTTTTGTGAAATCTGTTTATTAAAAAAGATAGTGTGTTAATTAATTAACAACATTTAAATGTTTTATGATACTAACTTGTTCCATTAATTATGTTCTTTTACAATATAATAATTTTTGTGATATTCGCAAATAAAATAAATCTGTAAGAATTATTGTGCTTGAAAAAATTTACTAATGTTGAAAGGTACAAAATACATCATAATGGAAAAATGAGTAACTAATAACATTTCAAAAATTAGAAGTTAACTTTTCTTTTTTTTTTGTACAAAATTTGGTACAAATCACATGCAAAATAAATTATTTTCATTGAATTTAATATTCAGATTACATATTTGTCATTAGAATTCAGTTTTGATTGACTAAGTATAATTATATTCATAAATTTAATTGCATTTTGGTGCCTATGGTGTGTTGACATTTTTTCCGGGGTTTATTGCAATACACCATACAATCTTGTCCCTAATTATTACCTCTATGTTCTGAAACTGTCATTATGAAGTTCCTAATAAGCACATGTATTTAACCACCATTTTCAGATCAGGAAGAACGATCGCGGTCTGTCGATGCTTTCCGCAAAGGCCATAAAGATGTGCTTGTGGCTACTGACGTGGCATCGAAGGGTCTCGACTTTGAAAATGTACAGCATGTCATCAACTATGATATGCCAGATGATGTGGAAAATTATGGTGAGTAGTAAGTCAAGTGAAGATAAGGGGTAATGACTTTGTGATGCTGAAAGACTTGATTATTGTCCAAAAAAATAATTTTGTGTACAGCAAAATCTCATTACAATGTGCATAGTTTTGATACCTAATAGTGAAAGTACTTTATACTGAAATGTTATTAAATTTAAAATCTCTCACAGGGATCCAAAAAAAAATATTTTAAAGTGGACCTGTAAATACATACTATTTCTCCCTTTTCATAACATTTCCTTGTTAATAAGTGTATGAATTTCCGAGTACCTTCAGAACAGTCCCAATTGATGCTCTCACTTTTTTTTTATACCCTCAAAAGCTGTAAAACTGGATTCCTCCGTCACATCTCTCGGGTTCAATCCTTAACTGCATTCTTTTCTCCGTAGTGCATCGTATCGGGCGAACTGGTCGGTCAGGAAAGACTGGAATCGCCACAACGTTCATCAACAAAGCCAACGACGAATCAGTGCTCCTGGATCTCAAACACCTGCTGATGGAAGCTAAGCAGAAAGTCCCGCCCTTCCTGGCATCGCTGCAATCCGAGAACGAGAAGTACCTGGACCTGGGAGGTGAGCATTACATCCATAAACGAGAAAAGATGATAACGCCTTGTACTAGTACATCGGGCTGCTCGCTTCGTAACCATGCCAAAAGTCATAATATTCACTTTTACTGGTCACTTGTATGTAAACTTTTGTTTTGCTTTCACAGATGAAAGAGGATGCAGCTACTGCGGTGGTCTGGGCCACAGAATCACAGACTGTCCCAAATTGGAAGCCATACAGAACAAACAGGCGTCAAACATTGGTCGCAGAGATTACCTGGCCAGCAACGCTGCAGATTATTAACTTGTGCAAACTGTCAGCATAAGTTTTGAGCAATTTGATGTAAATTATGGAACCTATTAAATAATTTTTTTTTATGTTTAAAAAACATTTTAAACTTAATTTTTTTTCTTAGTAACTTTGTTGACATTAAATAAATCCATTCCCCAACACAAAACCAATTATGCTCAGCATAAATCAAGTCTCTTAAAATAGATGGTATCCATTAGAAATACTATAGGCAAATATGGGCATTCAATTTTGATTGTACTGTTGATTATTAAAAGCCTTTTACAGTAAAACCTGTCTAAGATGACATGGCCCAAGAAAGTTTCCCACCTATGTCAGACTAATGTAGCACCAAAAGTTTCTCATCGCATTAACCTTAACATCCTTTGTTTAATACGTTTAGGGGTTATTAGATTTTCCTGCTTAAAAAGCACTAAATCTAAACAAAAAATCTTTGTTTTCTATCATAAATCTTAACCCATTACATGCCCCAATACATCCCAAGCATAGTAACCACTTGTTTTGCACACTAAATTTAGGTTGGGGTTTACATGGTTGCTTGGCATGTCAAGCAGTCTAACTTGCCCAATACTTATCAGGACATTCACAGTAACTATGATACTGCAACCAAGGTTATTGTACCATAACATTTAACGTGCACAATATGTATACGGCCATTTATGGTAATTATGGAACTTTGTCCGAGTTTATTCGTCACTTGCTGTTCATTTATTTTCACTTCATGTGTGTTATGTACTATTTTCAGCTAAGTTGACGGTAAATAATAGACGTATATTTCATACGTGTGTTACTTTTTGATAATGCATGGTAAAAATTAATTATGTTCATGTGGATAATATTTGTACTCATTTTGAGAAACCTTGTGAGTAAATTTACATCCTTATTTTATGTTACTCTACATTAACATGAACAATATTATAAGTATGATACAATAAATGACAGCTACCGTAGAAACCCAAAAAAATTGTATCTCGTGAATTTAAGAAAAATTACTTAACACAATTTAAAAAAGGGAAATGAGTTTTAATACAAATTAAATGTTTCAAAAATTTTTGAAATAACAAATTTCTTTGAAAATTATTGTATTCACAAATTTTTGTATAAATTCAAAAATTTTTAATTACCTCACCGAGTCTTTTTCATAATTATGAAATAGATAATTGGGAATGCATTGCGACGGCAGAAAGGATTTTAAAAATATCTCGCTCTTGTTTATACGTGTTTTTTCAATATTTAAGAAAAGAGTTGTTATAAAAATTTATTAGAAAAGGAACGTAAAATTTAAAATGTGATTAAACGAACAGCTGCCATGAAAGCTGGAAAGATAACCAAATATATCTGTGGCCCGTGCTGATTCAGGCATTCAGCAGTCAGAACAAAAACTTCCTTTGTTCTATCAACTCGCCCTCGCTCCCAAGCCTTCAAGGGCACGGCAGGATTACGCTAATGTAAAACAACTCAAGTTGACAGATAAAATTACTTCAAAATGAGAAAAAATTAATTTTCATCAATCTCCCAAATGGAATTTTTAAAAAATTCTCATTTCATTCTTGCCAATCTTATTAATCTTTATAATGCTAATGAGTTGCATCACGGTCAGGTTTCTCTTGGCCAATCATAGCACTCCTGTGGTTTTTACTGGCTACCTAATCACCCGACTTATGGGTGTTCTTTAAGCTGAGACCACAGCTACAAGAGACCCAAATTAAGTCACCAGAGAATATAACAGGGGTGCGAAGGCCCAGATAAATTATGCTCTAGAACAACAATAATTGCATGACTGCAGGAAAAATATGCATTTTCGAGAAGAAAACACAGTGTGATCATATTTTTCAAGCAAAATATCAGGCTCATTTTTAAACAGACCTCTTAAAACCTAAGCTTACCGCAGGTGAAAAGTTTATACATTACCCTAAGTGAAGGAAGCCTACATTTATTTGTTCAGATAACTTTATGTTTTTAGTAGTCTAGTAACAAGGTACTGCCATTTCAGATAAAATTATTAACCTTTAAAAAAAAAAAATTGTCACCATGTGAATAAGAAGTGAAACTTCAATGATACAGGTGAAATACTGTATAATAACATATATGAGAGTGCAAGTACTTCTGTGCACAACTGAGCAAGTATGCAATATGGCAAGTGTGCTAGAATGCAACATCATTGAGTGCCCTACCCCTTATTTGACATTGAGTTCCCCACTCCTTATTGCTACACTTTTTTTTTGTCTTCTCAGAATTACGCTGTGTGACAAGTTCATTGTCTCGAAGAAACCCACCATCTGTGAAGAAGTTTCACTTCGAAAAAGATTTACTCACCACTCAGAGCATGATGAGGTTCTCTGCCACAGCGAGGTTGAAGAGAAAATTGTCGAGCGCAGGCGGCAGATTCCTCTCTTTGAGATACTCGACGCTCACCATTTGCTTGCCTTCAGGGGTCGTTACGGTGGCTACAGACCTGCCAACCCACGCACCAGCATGTCAGACCCAGCATTGGCAGCGTTAGCAACTAACACAATACCTGTACTTTGCCCAATGCCCAATGCCTTCTGCATAGAAGTGAAAAGGACAACACAATACCATTCGTTAAGGACAAGATTTTATGGTGAATCACAAGTAAAAAAAAAATCATCTGAAATTTTAAATATTACTCCATACAGCACCCAAATCCCTTAAAACCTTTAATTAATAACATTTTTAACAAAACGTAAATCAAACCACAAAAATGTGATATTTTGATGCATTAAAGTCGGTGATTTTAATTTTAGACTTAGGTTCATACCAAAATGTATGGACCATATGCATAGAAAAATATTAATTCTATTAGTGTTTGTACTTGTATATCTTAATAACTCATTCGTTACATTATTTATGTTGGTGCATTTTTTTTTAAACACACAAATGCATGAAGATTTATTTTTACCATTATAAGTAAAACAATAATACCAAACTAGACTGATTTGAAAACAGTATTTAATTAAACATGAAACTATAAAATCTTGTCTTTACCAACTGTGCATGCCAGCTGATCTGAAGATTTTAAAATCTGCTCCTCGCAGTCACCCCTGTCGTCAACTGGACATAACACAACTAGAACATATCCTGACTCACACTTTTTCCAACTAACAGCATTCTGAGAAAAAGTGTCTTGTGTTTTAATACCGCACTGACTAAAATAAAACAGCAAGATTTCAAAAGTATTCGGCCAACTGTATCGCACATCAGCCCTATATGCAAAGGTATTTTTAAAATTAATTTTTTTTTGGATCTGAGTGGACCTCAGAGCCACCAGTTGGGCATTCTGACCAAACAAAACACAAAACTGTAAATACCTAGAGACAGGGCCAAAATAGGAGATTTCTGTGTTATTGTTTTTTAAATCCGTTTATTAAAAAAAGATAGCATATTGCCGAGCAAATATGATACTTAAATGTTCCATGATACTAATTTCACCAAAACAGTGTCATTTTGACTTATACGTGATACATTTTCTCAAAATAATGATTTGTAATAACTAATAAGCATGTATAACTTTTCAGAATAAATAAAATAAATCTGTTAGGTATTTCTGTGTTTGAAAAATGTTCTCAGGACATAATGTAAAAATGAGTAACTAATAACTGTTCGAGATTAAAAAAAGTAAACTTTTACCAATCTTTTTTATTAAATTGTGGTACCAATGTCACACTAAATAAATTATTCTTTATTGAATTTAATATTTAAATGTTTAGGTATTTGTCATTAAAGTTGAGTTTTGATTGAAAATGCGGATTATTTTTATAATTTTAACTGCATTTCGGGGCTTTGTTATAATTTTGGTGTTATACATGATGTATTGACATTGACATGCTTTTCAGTGTTATTTTGATTTTATCGCACAACACACATAATCTTGCCCCTAGTAATAACATATCCAAACAGCATGATTAAATGTATCATATAATACAGTTTAAATATACTTTAATCATTCAAAGAGAGGAAACTGAGTATGAGCCAATCCACAAGTACAAAATTAAATTTCACATAATTTCAATTTAATATTGCTGAAAATTTTCCACCCTGCTTACATCAGAAGCAAACAGGCCAACAAACGACACAAAATATAACAGAAATCAGGCCAGTTCATAGCTTATTTTTTTAAATCTGTAACTATTTTTAAATAATTTAGCCAAGAACTTAAGTAATTGATTATTTAAGACTGTTGTGTGTTTTATATGTATCTATTTTAAAAATTCAACTATTACCATAGTTGTTTCTTGCTATTGCAAAAATACTTACTCCAAATAATTTTTAAAATTTTAACCACCTCTCTACAACCAGCCTCTTTGTTAAAAATGTAGTAAAAATACAAAAATAATAATGTTATTAACTGTACAAAATTCCTCCAACATTATTTTTGCTCATTCATAACATCCCTTTTAAAGCCTCAAATGCTTCATCAATTCTCATATTTGTTTAGCTATTTTTAAAAGTTGTGCGTTCCATCTGTTTTTTAAGTTCTGCACAAATACTGTACATTATATTTGGTTGGACAATTTATACATTATTCTTCACAATATTAGTTTAATTTTAATCTATATTCTACAATTTATATTATATTCTAAAATTATATTACCATTACATTAACAATAAAAAAAGGGGGTTGTCTGTAAAGTCGGTTTTTAAGGACAATAATTTTACGTGATAACTACATAAGAAAACATTGATGAAAAATTGCATACTTTTATGAATTGAAATGAATTATTATCACTGAATTATCATTATTTTGTGTAATACAAAGAAGGAGTTAATTGAAAATTACAATTTTTTTCATGGAATACTAAATAAAAGCAGATGACTTATTATATGATCGTTTATATGAGATAATAATTTTTTAGTCAAAATTGTAACATAACCTATTATTACTGCACTGGCCGACCGATGCTACTTTTTTTTTAATAATCAAAGAACAAATATATGAGATTATATCGCTAATCAAATTCTTAAAATGCAAGAATTAATTACCTTTTTTGCAGCAATTGTTGTAATAAACAATGGAAACCACTTTAACTTTTCACTTCACTTTATAAACAGTTGAAAAACAGTTCACGTGTAGGTTGTGTGCTGCCGCTGTCTCTCTTCTACTCGGATGCATCGTCCGATGGAGTGGAAGAGAGATAGATGCGTCACGAGCCGATTGTGCCTCTATTGCTTGTTCCGCGCTCTCGCTTGCACGCTCGGCCCAGGCGGAACGTGACAATGAGTCATTCTTTTTCGTGCGTGCAGCCGGCGTTCATCGATTTATAAGACGTTATAACGTCAAAAAGAATGAAGCAAAAGTTTATTATCTCTCCTTTTTCTCCCTTTTATTTTTACCTTAGCTGCTGTAGCAAGTCTCTGGTTTTGTCTGCGATCTCCCTCACCATCTGCTGCTCTGAGACTTGGTTGTTGCTTGCCAGCTGAACCATGAACACAGCTATGTCTTTATGTACCTTTGTCATTGCCATGCTCTCTAGAAAAAAAAAAAAGAAAACTTGAATTATTAGAATACCTTTATTACACACTATTTATTTATGTGTAACATCTTAGGTCTCTGTATATGTCAATTGGTGAGAGTAATTTCTCGAATCCGACGGAAGTCAAGGAATGGAAATGTGTAACAACCATGACGGTGCTGCCATCAGTGGTGGATGGTGCAAACCAGAGTTCACAAAGACAAAGGGAAACTTGGTAGTATTAACTGTTTGATTAAATTTGAACAATATAGGGAGTATTTTAATTAAATTTCTTGTTGAAAATCAGATCCAAAGCTGGGGTATAGTATTTTTTCAAGTATTTTTAACTTTTGTCGGAGAAATTTCACTATACAGTATAAAATTTTGT